>NC_142941.1:52493830-52603830 GCF_046866305.1 Octopus bimaculoides
TGTGTTTGTGCGTGCGTATGTATATGTCTACGTGTATATATACAGATATTATATATATATGTATACGTGTGTATATGTGTATGTATATATGTATATGTATGTATATGCATATACTTATATATACATACATTTATATATATATATATATATAGGCATATATATATATACATATGCATGTGCACATACATACATACATACATACATACATAAGAGAGAGAAAAAATAAATAATTTCTGACATTCATAAATAAATCGTTATTATCATTTGGAACAAAATATCTGTTTATAGAACATTCCATTCCAATCTATGCAAGACTTGGGGAGAAAATATGTAAATATACGTAATATAAAAAAAAATGTATTAAATGTGTGTATACGTGTGTGTACAAATACACACACGCAGACACAGGCACATGCACACACTAGTATATGTATACATACGTACGTTTCCCGTATATGTACAGTCATAACTAACTTTTCATTGTTTGTTCAAATATAAAATAAATCACAATGAAGTTTACAATATATTTTCTTTCGTCGAAAATTTTAGTTTAAAAATATTTTCTGATGAAGTAAAAACAAAATAGATATTCATTAATGTTTCTTATATATTTATATGTTATTTGTATATGTATTTTCTTTTTTCCGTTTTTTTTTATGCAACTGCACTCGTTGCTACTCGTTTTCCAGCATGACATTGTAAATTTCCTGTATAACTTTTCTATATAACCATGAAAAAAATATTTAAGCTCTGCAAAAAAAAAGGAAAAAAACCGGTATAACAATTTGAAGCAAATAAAAAAAATAGCTCCTGATATTATTTTTGCTTAAAAATAGATTTATAATTGCTTGCAATACTTTTATTCAGAAATATATTCATAATTTATTTTCCGTTTCGACAGAAGCTTCAGAATAAAAAAAAAAGAAAAAAATATTTTTGACCATTCAGATGTAATTAAATATTCAGTACTGAGAAGTGGAGCGGCATGGGAGGAGGGTCAAGGCCATTTCCTGGGGCATTACTACGTTTATATCCACACACACACACACATGTATAAAGCGCGCGTATGCTAACACATACATGTATGTGACTCCGTAGATAGACACACACACACACATACATATATATATATATATATATATATATATATATATATATATATACACACACACACACACACGAGTGGTGTGTGTGTGTGTAGAGGCAAGGCTTGTGTATTCACATAGTCTGGTGTTCAGAAACACGCGCACTCACTGTTATACACACACCCATATACACACACGCATACGTATACACAGTGAGAAAGAGATAGTTAAGCACACACACACTTAGAAAGAGAAAGAAAGAAACATTTATACATACACGTATACACACACACACACCAATACAGAGACATTTATATATGTAGTAACAACAAGACTGGGTTATATTTTTTTTTCTGGGGGTGCCTCTTCACTGTGAACCAATTTTTCTCTGTTACAGCACCACCAACATACACATATACACCATAATATATATATATATATATATATATATATATATATATATATATATATATACATATATATACACAGAAAGATATATATATATATATATATATACAAACACACCAACTAGTACATATACACAGGTTTATATATATGTTTTGCATGTGTATAGACTTAAAAACGAACTATTACTATTATTATATATGCCTTTAGACCTCACAGACTTGGAATATAACGAACTATATACACCCGGAAAGAAAAAAATGAAGATCTTACTATCCAGAATTTAAACTTTATATACTCACACACAACCACACATATAAACACCATTTTTAAAATCCATACATACACACACATATATATATAGCTCAAGTATTTACAATACTATAAAAAGCCAGGATTTCTTCAAACTCTGCGTTTAATATTATACACGCTCGTACACTTCTGATTAATTAAACATACATACATTTTATATATCTCTCTCTCTATATATATATATATACGCACATAACATGTTTATTTGTGTTTCTGTGGTGATTTTATAAATATTGGATTGGTTTAGACTTTGTAAGAAAATCCTTGTTCAACACACTACCACCACCAGAATCAGTATGTACGCGATGCAGTGTGTATATTATTTATATATCTATATATTATAACAAAACAGTTACCAAATACCAATTCTAACAGCACCAACATTAACAGTAAGTTACAATAATGAAGATAATGGTTATGATAATAACAACAGGAACTTTAATAACTACATCGATTTATTAAAGTGGACTTTTTTTTATAGTAAGAGTATATATATGTATATATAGATTTAGTTTTATATATATATATATATATATATATATATATACACTCGGATATATTGATTATAGTGTTAGTTATGTTGACAATGATGATGATGATGACGTTGATGTTGATGATGATAGTAATGATGATGATGATGACGATAGTGATGATGAAGGCTGCTACCACGTCAATGACCTGATATAATTTCCACTTCGTTTCTGTTTGTCAGACACGACAACGGTAAGTAAGGCCTTGCTTCTTGTTTTCTTTCTCTCTTTTTTTATGTGTGTGTGTGTGTGTGTGTCTTTAAAGCGCTCTACCCATTTGTCTGGAATTGCTAAAGAAAGAAAGAAAGAAGAGATCTTGGAACACAAGACACAATCACCACCACCACCCTGTCTGTCTCATGTATGCATAGATATGTACCAACATTATACATATATCTATATATATAATATATATATATTTATACACACACATGATCTTGTGTATAAACACTGCTCCCCCCCCCATCAACACAACTCCCAAAATACAAAGAATGTTGTATTGGTGGTGGTGTGTATATTTGTACTTATAAGAACTGTGGCCAAAAAAACGGGGGTCATTTTTTAATAGTGTTACAATACAAAACTGATCCCCCATTTCATGGCATGATATGTCTGTGTATATATATATATCTACACACACATTTATATATAAATGTTCTATGTGTATACATTTTTTATCTTGTTTCCTTTCTGCCAGAGCACGTTAATTATTCTGTGTTTTAATAATATTAATTGTTACATTTGTAATAATTATTAAGGATTTTTTTATGGTGTATTGTTTCATTTTTTTTAAATAAAAGAGAAAGTATTTTACCAAATCTGATTCTAACAACGATGTTTATATATGTTCACTTAAACATACATACGTATATATATATACATACATATATATATATATATATGTATTTATACATACGCAAACACACTCATATATGAGTATATGCACACAGAAATATGTACTTATATACACTTTGGTGTGTGTATATATATATTTATATAGATATATAATGTTAACATACACTCACAGATATATTTATTGTACACATTGTTTGTACTACTTATATACGGATTTTTGTGTGTGTATGTGTGTATATATATATATATGTGTGTATATATGTGTGTGTGTGCGTGTATATATATATGAAATGTATAGAGGGGTAAGTGCGATTGTGACGTTTATTCTTGTCTCAAGGGCATTAGACAGTCACGTAGAATGAAATGGCTACAACCGGAAATCGAAACCGGGTCGCGTATTTGTGCTTGCCTGAAGCATAAATCTCTCATCGCCAAATATATAGATATGTGTGTATATATGTACATATTTAAACACAGAATCTACACATATACAAATGTAATGATAATTGTATGAGCTTCAGTTGAGCGATACAGTTGATATAGATGAAACTAGCTACGACTGGAATTCGAACCAGAATACTGATTCTCGAAGCCTTTTTCATTTTTTATTCCTCACACAGCTCTCTTCTATCTAGATTAATGAGCAGTAATTAAATTCATTATTGTATTTTATTTAGTTACCATCTTTTCGGTTCCATGTTCAAATCCTCCCCCCCCCCTCGAGCCGGCTTAACCTTTCATCCCTCCAGCTTCAGTTTAATTAGTGCCAATAATTAAGAGAAAATGGCCTGGGTTCTTGGTATAAAATATTTAAAATACTTATAGCTACACTGTTGATTAACAATGGTAAATGCTTAAGAGTAAAAAAAGACCAAGCTTCCCGGCCGGTCCTAGGTTCCATTCACAGCAAGAGACGATTGATCACTCGTATTTGCTAATATATCGCTGGGAATGGAATGAACGTTGCAATCTTACAGGTCCGATCGATCTGTGGGGGAAAAAAAAGAGTATTGATTTCTGTGTTAGACACAAACTCACACACAGTGTATGGAAGTAAGAGCGGAGTGTATGGGCCCCATGGAAGGCCAAGGCACGTAACGACCCCCCCCCCCCCCCCTCAACCGATTTTTGCCTGTCCACTAGAAAACATTGAAAGCGTTTTGTGGCACCATGTATGCTTATAAGAAATTATAATCGGGGTCAATCAAATGAGTACCAGTTATGTATTGAGGTCAGTGTAATAAACTTCACCCCTCTCTTCATAATTGTTGGACTTGTGCCGAAATTATTATCGTTTTTCACATCTGCAAGAGGAGGAGTAGGGCAGAATAATACCCGTTTGAATCAACCTGGTGGTCTAACTATTAGCGGTAATTTTATCAATCCCCGGGTGGGGGGACGAAAGGCAAAGTTGATCCTGGGATCGATTTTATCGACTAACCCCTACCCCTAAAATTTCCAGCTTCGTGCCTAAATCAGAATTTTTTTTTAATTCTCATATTAATAGTATAAAGGTTAAAAAGAACCCCACAGTCCCGTTAAATTGACCTGGGTCCACTGGTTAACAGTTTAATGGACTGAAGAGGGACAAAAGGTGAAGTCGAACCCGGTGTTATTTGAACGCAAGAGTGCAGAGTCCAGACTAGAAAAAAATGTGTGGCATGGGGAGAAAGGAGAATATAAATGGTCCGGCATCTCGAACCTTCATCTACAACCTTTCAACCATCAGCAACAATAATAATAGTTATATAGCTAACATGACGTGTGTCTCTTGTCCGTGAATTTTGTCATTTTAAGGCAAAAATTTATATATATATATATATATATAAATTGTTGGTCCAGTCAGTCAGACGCAATATGCCATTTATATGATATTAAACGCACGCACACATAGTGACGGACACCGCGCGGACGCGTGATTTCTGTGTGTGTGTGTGTGTGTGTGTGTGTGCATATATCTATATCTCTCTCTCTATATATATATATATATGCATGTGTATATATACAGGCGTCACGTAGAGACGGATCTGTGTAGGAGTGTTAGGTGTATGTGTGTGTCATACACACACAATCGTGTGTGTACGTGTGATTTGACATTTTTTCCCCCTGTAAGTCTTGTTCAATACTGTAATTGCTACTGTTCGTGATGGACATTATTATTATTATCATCATTATTATTATTATAGAAAGAAATAGGCTAACATATTTAGAACTTGCTAGAAACCAAATTAGTTTCAGGTGGTGGTGGTAGTGTGTATGGAGACAAATGCAGAAATTTCGCTTAATTAGGACACAGGTAGGGAACGTTTCTTAATAACCATTGTGGGGGGATGTACGTGTGAACCAGGTGTCCCACAAGTAAGACACGCTTTAAATGTATTTTATTTTGAGGAACCTGACATATTTATGGAACATACGTTTATGTTTTGTCGTGATTTACAGCAAAATGGCAAATTCTATCAGCTGTTTGTACAGGCACAATTATTGTGATTGGCTTAGCTGTTCGATATACCTGTGTTTATAAACTTCTTTGTACACGTGTAAAGAGTTGATATATAATTGAGAGATAAACAAGCCTGCTTGGCTTTTCACAAACATCATCATCATCATCGTCGTTTAACGTCCGCTTTCCATGCTAGCATGGGTTGGACGATTTGACTGAGGACTGGTGAAACCGGATGGCAACACCAGGCTCCAGTCTGATTTGGCAGAGTTTCTACAGCTGGATGCCCTTCCTAACGCCAACCACTCAGAGAGTGCTGAGAATACTACAAGAGTTACTCAAGGAACTTAAGGTGTGTGTGTGTGTCTGTACAGAATATGCATAAGATTTTGTGTGAGTTTATGTATGTATTCATTTATGTCATTAATCTATTCATAATTCGATTATATGTGTTCATTTGTGGGAAATTGTATTAATTTACTACACTATGACATAGGTCCATATTTTTCTTTGCCCATCTTATCTTTATGACAGACATGCTGTCCTAACTTTTAAGACTGATTTATTGACTCTCATTCTTTAGACATTGGTTTATGACAGGTTGAACAACTTTGTAATGGCTTTCCCATTGTTTTTATTGTTGTTATATAAGCTGTCCTAAGATTTAAAGTCACAACTGTGTAGTCCCAAGGACTACATTTTCTAATGCGTCCTTTCTTTCAGTGTAGTGTGATTTGAGGGAAATCTGGTTACCATTTCTATTAAGTCAAGCAAGCACACAGCTGTTTCTTTTGTTGACTCATTATTGGTTTTATATTCTAGTAGTAGTAGTAGCAGCAGCAGCTGCAGTTCTTTAAATTCCAGCCATTGAGTTTATCCTCAAAGTTCCACTTTCAGAACATGTGTATGTCACTAGAATGATTACTTATGCCTTCCAACAAACAAAATGTATTCATAAATAGATTTTGATATAAACAGAAATAATTACCAAGCAGCTAAAATGGCTTGTCAGTCCACTTTATGGTCCCAGTGAACAAACTGGAAAAGGCGTTGCCTCGGAAGATGTATTGGAACAGCCATTCTGACTAGTGCTGCTCGCACTTGTAGATATCCATCTCTATCCTGATAACAGTGAACAGAGATGTGGCCCAGAAGCCCGGCACGACAGAGGTTTCCACTGCCTCAGGCTCAGCCACAAACCTGTCAACAAACTATTTTGTAGTTACAGGCTTCAGTTCATGGTGGTTAGCGTGGTGGATTGGTTGGGAAATTTGATTTGCAATTGTGTGGTTCTGAATTCAGTTTCACTGTAGAGCATCTTTGGCCTGTAACTTCTACTGTGGACTCAAGTCACCCCAAATCTGAGAGAAAGTGTAGAAGCCAAATGGACTGTGCCCCTTCTTAGGAGGTAGATTTTATCCATCACCTGGTTTTAACACAATTACCTGGATCTTGGGAACCCTCAGCAGTGTTCACTACATTAGAAGCATCAAGCACAGGTGTTTTGTCTGAGGGTAATTCTTGGTGACCTGCTTCCTACTTCAGCAACCCATAGGTCATAATGTCTCCCTTAACCCTTTCAGCCCTGACCTCCTGGACCTTATTTGACCATACATCTGGCACTCCACTGGTGGAGTGGTGCTACGGTATAGAGAAAAATAAGCCATCCACCGTTAAACCGGTGTTACGAGCTCAAAGGGTTAACCAGTCTCTCAATCTTTGCTATACTTCCTCATCCTCTGCTTGAGATCATCATCCTCTCTCTCTTCAGTTCTTCAGGTAGAGATAAAAAAGCTTGATGATGTTAGCCTTGCAAGTTAAGAGGCAATCATCACTAGCACAGGTGTCATAAACAAAGCACCCTGTATACTCTATGAATTGACAGGTATTAGCAAGGGTATCTGCTTGCAGATGCCATGCCATAGCTGACATTGGTACTTGGTGCAGTCCTGTGTTTTGGCAGATCCTGCCAACCCATCCAACCTGGCATGGAAAGTTAAATAATGACGGTGGAATAATGATTTCAAATGTTGGCGCAAGGCCAGCAATTTTGCAGTAGTGGGTAAGTCAATTATATCGATCCCAGTACACCGCTGGTACCTATTTCATTGACCCTGAAAGAATGAAAGGCAAAGTCGACCTTGGTGGAATTTGAACTCAAAACATAAAGCTGAATGGAAATGCCGCTAAGCATTTCGCCTGGCGTGCTAACAATTCTGCCAGCGCGCTGTATAATAATAGTAATAATAATAATAATAATGAAGAGGAGGAGGAGGATAATGGTGGTAGTGGTGGTACTTGATTAAATTCTTGGAATGGAGCACAACAGATTAATCACCTGGAGAATGATCACATTCAGCTTCGTTATTGCCAGCAGACATTTCTGAATTAATTCCTGAACAGCTGTGGTGCTGGTCCGGTCATGCAAGTGAAATGGCTTGGTCAGCATTGCCAATACAAGCTGCTTGCACAACTCCAGCCACAGCAATGGAAAGTACAGAAAAATTATTCAAAAAAGGATCTCAGAGAGACGCTAAGGGTAACCATTAGCAATGCTAAATATCTGACAAGCATGGATAGAAATGTTCAGTGATTGATTGATAGGCAGCCAAAGAGGGGAGGTGGACCAGGCATAATAGCCCTAAGATCGTTTCCCTAAAAGAAGGTCTGGTGATGATGGATGCATGTGGAATTGTATATATAAAGTTGTAAATGGCTTCCACTCATGTGGCAAATCCATCTACATTGTTTGTATATCTATTTAGACCTATGTGTAGCTGTGTGGTAAGAAGCTTGTTTCCCAACCACCTGGATCCAGGTTCAGTCTCACTGCATGGGGCAAGTGTCTTCTATAGCCCCAAGCTGACAAAAGCCTTGTGAGTGGATTTGCGTATATGGAAACTAAAGGAAACTTGTGTGTGTGTGTGTGTGTTAATGTTCCTGTCTCTTTGCCCCTTGACATCGCATCATTGTTAGTGGCCATCACCATCAGACAAGTAGTGTCCTTCATTTCTAATATTCTGTGAATACATTTTCTGGTCATGGGAAAATATTGCCTTGCTTGGAACACATAAGGGTCGGTGACAGGAAAGGCCTCTGGCCATAAAAAGTCCACCTCAACAAATTTCACTCAATCCATGCAAGGATGGAAAAGTGATTGTTAAAACTATGATGATGGTGTACTGCATTTATTACACAAAACCAAGGTGTTGCTAACTTTTACTTTTGTCTCAGAATAAGGCCCTTAATTTTCTGCTTCAGTTTTAAGGGGTCCCTGTTGCCAATTGATACTTCAGTTGTCATCATCATTTTAACATCTACTTTTCTGTGGTTCCATGGATCAGACAGAATTTGTTGCGACAGACTTTCTTTGGTCAGATACCTTACCTGTCACCAACCCTCACCTGTTTCAAAGCAACTTAATATTTCCACATGGCTGAACATGTGTGATAGTGTCACTTGTTTACAACTGTCACATGGTGTCAAGTCAAAGAAACACAAACACACATATACACATACATATGCAGGTGGTGCTCCAGCATGGCCGTAGTCAAATGACTGAAACACATAAAAGCCTACACACACACAATGGGCTTCTTTCAGTTTTCATCTATGTAAAAAGCACTGGTGATGGCGCCACATCGCCCAGCACATTCTGTAAAGTGGTTGGCATTGGGAAGGGCATCCAGACGTAGAAACCATACCAAAACAAACAATGGAGCCTGGTGCAGGTCCCAGCCTTGCCTGCTCCCGCTAAACCATCCAACCCATGCCAGCATGGAAAACAAGCATTAAATGACGATGATGAAATCCACTCCTAAGGGCTTTCTTTTGTCCCAGGCCTATAGTTAAAGGCACCTGAAATGCTAGAGTTGTTCAATTTTACCTTCAGATCTTTCAACCCGTGACTGTTTTCCAAACTGGAACGTAAGATGTTCTGCACCAGATTCTTCAGTCTCTCTGACTCATTTGCTTATAGTCTCTTCCATGAACATCCTGTGAGATTACCTGAAGAACAACGATTAAAAGAAGGCAGCTGAATAAAAGACCTTGTCTGATACTTAACTTCCGGGAGCTTGGATTTTGAGCCATTTTTTTTCTAAATCCTTCATGACCTATAAAAAGCACCCAGTACACTCTGTAAAGTGGTTGGCGTTAGGGAGGGCATCCAGCCACAGCCACCATGCAACAAAAGACAATTGGTGTCTGGACAGCTCCCCAGTCGGTCAGCTCCTGCCAAATTGTCCAACCCATGCCAGCATGGAGAGTGGATGACGATGTAGCCAGATAATCTTTTATGAATCATTCGTCCACATTAAGCTTTCTCATTCCATATCATTGTTTAACATCCGCTTTCCATGCTGGCATGGGTCAGACAGTTTGACATGGAGTTGGCTAGCAAGGAGCTGTCCAGACTCCAATTGTCTGTTGTGGCATGGTTTCTATGGCTGGATGCCCTTCCTAAAGCCAACCACTTAACAGAGTGTACTGAGTGATTTTTACAACACTGTAAAACTTCATCATCGTTATTTTCATGTTTACTTTTTCATGTTTTGCATGGATCAGATGGAATTCATTGCGGCATATTTCTGTGGCTGGATGTCCTTCCTGTCACCAACCCTCACCTGTTTCCAAACAGCATAATTTCCCCATGGCCAAAGATTGGAAATGAACATCATTTATATAAAACTGGCGCTCATTGACATTTGCTTTTCTCCGAACTATTTCTTCCTTCCTCCTTTTCATCTTGTACTGCAATAGCCCCAGATTGACCAAAACCTCATAAGTGGATTTGGTAGCTGGACTTTTCCCACTTTCCAACAAAGAGCCATGCTTGAAGCATCATTTCCACTCCTATCTTCCCATCTAGACAGTAACAGCATTGAAATCTCAAAGCTACAAGATAATGCACGATTAATTCAAAATAATGGAAATAAGTAAGCATTGCATTTGAAAGGGTTAACATAGATTTCAGTCATTCAGAATAGTATACCTTTGACAAATAAGCTTATAAATCCATATGCTAAAAGATTTGACCTTTTTCCACTTTGTCTATAAACACTGAGCCCTCCCCAATTTACACAATGTCCATCTGAATGTATTCCAGTGACATGAACAACATTGAAAGGTTTCGCAGCTGAAATGGTGCCAGCTTTTAATCGTGCGTTGGGTTTCTCAAGAACTGTATGCATTCATTAGAGGAGTTTCTGTCTCACTTCTCATTCTAAGAATTCTTGTTTAATAGAAGTGTGTGTGTGTGTCTATTATTAGTTCATCTGTTGTTGCTGACAATGACCAAGGACATCAAATGGAAGAAGACAAGGCACAGTGTGTCTGGCCAACCAGTCCAGTGCTTGCTCAGAAAGGCTCTGCTGCAGTTTGGGCACTGGTGGTCTGCTGGGAGTGAAGGCATGGCATTAGCTCTGGACTGGCACAGTTTGCATTTTCTTGTACCCCAGCAATTCTGTTCTGTTTGTAGGAGGTAGCACTTCTGTTGGTGCAGATTCACCAGGCAGGGTGGTCATGTGCTTGCGTTTGCCAGATGTCGGTGTTGATTTTGAATTGCTTTTTCAGTCCACCATGTATGCACTTGCCTTCTACCAATTAGTTCACTGTAAGACAGTATCTTTGGGAATCGTATGTGTATATATATAAATATATATACACACACACACACACACACACACACAAACGCTATGTTGACAAGTTCTTTCCATACATCTCTGCACACAAACTTTGCTAACTCATCATATTCTTTCCTTTCTGTAATGTTAATAGAGTTGTTATAATGTTTAGTGACCCCTTTATCCATTTAATTTGGCCAACATCAAAAATAGGGAATATTAGGAGGAAATGATCCTCTGGCTTGCAAGATCTAATTTATTGCTCCATTCTAGCCAGCAAGGCCTAATTTATGTTTCATTGCAAACCATGTAATCTAATTTATTCTTCAATTCCAGCTTTAAAAGCCAAATGAATTTGCCACCTCTGCACTGAGTGATCTTCTCATCACTATTTCTGCAAGTACAGTAACATTTGTGGTTTGCTGTAGAGGTCCAATAAGATTAGAACATATCCAAAGTTGTCTCCCTGTACTTTCTGAAAGACTCAAAGCAATATTTAGTGTAAATGTCTTTGTTTTTTTTTGTTTTTTTTCCTTGCTACATTTGTTTTTCCAGTTTGCTTCTTAATAGTCCTTGTATAATCTTAAGTTAGTATTTCTGTTGCAGTTAGTTGTCTTACAAGAAATATAACTTCTGTGGCTTCGCATCCAATGAAACTCTTCCAGTATTTTCTCTATGGCTCTCTTTCTGTCTCTGTAGCTTCTTTTCCTTCATCATTCACTCTCTCTCTCTCTCTACTCCTCCTCTCTTCCTCCCTCCCTCTCTCAGTCTTTGGGGGCATGAGCACGAATGCAAACGCATACATTCAATTATTAATGAATATACTACTGTACAGTAATTAAATTAATTCTGCATAACCAAGTATATTTAGAAATTCTGCATTAACCGAGTATATTTAGGTTTGCTCTAAAGAGGTCATACCTCAGAACTGTTTGCCAAGATTAAATATACTTTCTTATACTGGTTTTCTCTCTCTCTTTCTCTCTCTCTCTCTCTCTCTCTCTCTCCCACACATTCACTGTTATCTCCTTTTATATATGTATATAAGCAATTTTTAACTAGAGACCTGCACATATGCATTTGTTTTTTTATTGATTTTTTTTTTTTGCCTTTCTCATGCTTTGTATGCTGTGGCTTACATTTGCAGGTCTCTGGTTCTAAAACTACATTTTTTTTTTATTTATATTTTTATTTATTCCGCTATAGTCTTTGATAGTCCTGTCAAGTATGATATGACAAATTTTTTTCAGTGAATAGATAACGATGAAGTTGGTATTTGCTACTGTATTTCAGACGAATCATAATTTCGCTGCGAGTATTGTCCTATGTTGGCTGTAAGCAAAATGGCTGACTGTGTTTTGCACTTTGCTTTGTGGCTAATTATAAAATTATTTCTATTGTTCTTATTGTTAGGTCAGTTGATTAACAAAATCGGTGGGGCATCAGACAAAATATCTTGAGATCGTTACAAATTTTTATGTAGAGTTCGGCTCTCATTTGGTCAACTTTCCCTTCCAAAATGGTTTAGAGCAGGGGTTCTCAACCATTTTTCATCTGTGGACTCCTTTGACTTTTACTTTATTCCGGTGGACTCCCTGTAGCTATCTGATGTTTAAAAACTAGTTTTATAGAAACTTCTTTCAAAATTCCTGTTTTGTTTTCCACACATTAACTTGTCTCGGTTGAACTATGTAAAAGATGGACATTAATCGATGATGATGATATAATGTATATATACATGTGCATGTCTGCACACCAAGGGATTCTTTTAGTTTCCGTCCATCAAATCCACTCACAAAGCTTTGGTCTGCCACTGGTCTATTGTAGAAGTCAAGCACTAGGGCTGAACCGAAGACCATGTGGTTGGGAAGCAGACTTTTAAACTGCAGCGCCATCTCTATACCTACTCATATATCTTGTTTAAACAAAAAGATAGTTGGTAGCCAAGTTTGGCAAATTTAAAAGAAAAAAAAAACTTGGAATTTGTTTTAAACCATTATCTTGGGCTACAAAGACTTTTTTTTGTTTCCTTTCTCCTTATATTTCCCTGGTTTTCACTCAAATAGTTAGAGATGTTTAATGTTTTGTCTTCAACCCTTTTGATGCCATCCTGCCTAAGACTGACCCCCAGTTTTTTGATACAAACTTCCTGTTTTAAGGTAACATGAATTAAAATCTTCCATCAAGATTTATTGTTAATCTATGCTCCAAACACCAGCTTAATAACAACACATTTATTTGACTAAATTGTTCATTATACACACACATTCATACATCTACACACACACACAGCTGCTTTCTTTCAGTCTCAGCCTCTACCAAGTCCACTCATAAGGCTTTGGTCAACCCAGAGCTATCTTACAAGATACGTGACACATGCCCAAGGAGCTGGACAGTGGGATTGAACCCCAGACCAGATGGTTAAGATGGTAGCTTCTTAACCACACAGCCATGCCCATTTCTACGATTATACATATATATATATATATATATATATATATATATAGACACAAACACACACACACACACACACACATGATGAACAGAAAAACTGCAGCCTCTTTACTTAATAACAAGTCTAACAAGTAGCTTCCCAAGATCTCTCTCTGTGTTGTTTTGTAAGCTTGGTACATCAAAGTGTCAACTGGTGCAGTTTCCCTGAAGGCTCGTCTGTGTTTTCATAATTACGTCTGCTAACATTTATATGAAATTTTCAGTTCAAAACATGCAAAAATCATATTTCCTGTGATTTAATTTCTGCACCTAACACTAGATAGATTGTTCTATGGTTTGATGTGTAAATCTTGGTCGCTATATAGTTCTGCATTCGTGCCAAAGTTGAGAAGAGTGGCTACATTGATAAATTAACACTTCACAGAATTTCTTTATGACCTTCCGTACACTGTGTATATGTATGTATGTAATACAGTTCTGTATTTAAGAGATGAGGAATTATTTACATTTGATAGATATTTGTCCTCATCTTTGTTGTTAACACAATATTTCGGCTGATATACCCTCCAGCCTTCATCAGGTGTCTTGGAGAAATTTCGAACCTGGGTTGTCATTCCTAAGGTATTTTTTAATGTTGTTGTTATTATTATTATTCAGGTCACTGCCTGGAATCGAACTCGGAATCTTGGGGTTAAGAGTGTGAGCTACTAACCCCAAGATTCTGAGTTCGATTCCAGACAGTGACCTGAATAATAATAATAATAATAATAACATTGAAAAATACCTTAGGAATGACAACCCAGGTTCAAAATTTCCCCAAGACACCTGATGAAGGCTGGAGGGTATATCAGCCGAAGTGTTGTGAGGACAAATATCCATCAAATGTCAATGTGTATGTATGTATGTAGATGTATGTGTGTGGTTATATAGCTATTACTTGTTTCAGTCATTTGACTGCGGCCATGCTGGGGCACTGCCTTGAAGAATTTTGGTCAAATGACTCGCCTCCCCCCTTTTTTTAATCCTGTTGCTTATTCTATCAGTCTCTCTTTTTCTGAACTGCTAAGTTACAGGGTGTAAGCACACCAACACTGGTTGTCAAAATGGTAGTGGTGGTGGAGGCACAGACACAATGGGCTTCTTTTAGTTTCCATCTACCAAATCCATTCATACGGCTTTGGTCAGGGGTTATAGTTGGAGACACTTACCCAAAGTGGCACACAGTGGAACTGAACCCGGAACCGTATGGTTCAATTGCAAACTTGAAGTGCTGTAAACTGGGACTGACTGGAAAACATGCAGTTTCAAAATGAACTGCTTAAGCCCACACACACACACACACACACACACACACACACACACACACACACACGTGGCCGTGCCTGCATCTATATCATACACTCATCTATAATTCAATTCACTTTTATCTCGAATTCCCTCGAGAATGTCATGGACATCATCACACCTCAGCTTATTTCCATCTCCTCCACCAATATCCGAGAGACTTCATCCCTTACCCCAAGACTTCCTCATTTCTCCATGCTTTGCTTAGTCCATCTCTGTGTTAGATGCAGAGTTTTTTCTTTTTCAATTTTTACATGCCTAATATGATGAACTCTGTTGGGCAGTGTCTCATCTACCTATATATATATATATATATATATATATACACATACACACACACATATATGCATATATATAATGTGTGTGTATGTATCTTCCTCTGCCCATCCTCGTAAAGGCATTCTGCAAGTTGGATGTTCGACTCGATGTCACAGTCATTGCATTATTTATGCGCACACAAGCAGAGCTTTGAGTCTATCTAGTTAAAAATTAGCTACACCATTTGCACTTCACGGTTAAGTGGTTTTTGTGTTGGCAAGAATTTACAGCTGGAGAACATGGTGGCTGGGGGGTGGGAGGTGTTGGGTGGAATACAAAACAAAACAAAAGACAAGGGGACCAAAAAAAAAGGAAAAAAAAAAAGCACCACCATGTTCCTGTGATTTATGTTTTATGATTGAGTTTGCTACAATTCCCTAATCAAGATGACCAATCTATAACATTCAATAGTTCAGTCATCCCTAACATGTATCTCCCCCCCACTACACACTCCCTGCCTCATTTGTCTTTGTTCCTTTTCTTTTTATCTCCCTCTTTTTTGCTTTCTCTCTTTCTCTCTCTCTCTCTCTGCCTTTCTATTTGTCCCTCTCTATCTGCCCTTGTCTGCCTCTCTTTCTATCTTCCCCTCTCTGCCTCTCTCTCTCTCTATCATTCCCTCTCGGCCTCTCTCTCTCTATCACCCCCTCTCTCTATCTACCCCTCTCTCCTTCTGCCTCTCCCATCCCCTCTGCCGACCCATCTCCCTCTCTCTTTCTCTTTTATCTCTTCATGTCTTTCTCTCTGTCTTGCTCTCCCTCCCTCTCTCATTTATGCCTTCCTTTTCCTTTGTCCTCCCCTTCTCAATAGCCCCATCCCTACCCCAATCCGATGTACAGTGAATGCCCTTACATCTCACACAATCAGTATACAACTGCTTATACTTCTATTTTATATTAGTTTTATTCATATTTGCACAAAATGGGATCCCCTCCTTTATTTTTTTTGTCTTCCTGGCCTCATTAAGAGACATCACAGACTGTCCCTTTTTCAGCCTCTGTAAGTCTCTTCTGTCAATAAAATACTGTAACTTATCATAACTTTGTTCCTGACCCCCAGGTGAACTTGTTGTTGTTATTGTAAGACCTATAAACAAAAACCCTGATCTGAAGCATTCTGTCAGCTTTTTCCCCTTGCTTGCTGCGCTTGGGCATGTTTGTTCAGCGTTCACATTCAAGATGCCATTACAAACAGCCATGCTAACATTGATTGCATTAAGCCACATAGTATTGGTTTACTGTGAGGGGGGGAGGAAGTTGCACTGTGGTCCAGAAAATCATGTGTGCGGTGGGAGAGTCAAGAAGGGAGGGTGTCATACCATTTTTGTCCCACTCTGCGGCCCTGACATTTTTGAGGAGAGGGCTAGTTCATTACTTTGACCCCCAAAAGGATAAAAGGCAAAGTTGACTTAGGCAGAATTTGAACTCAGATCATAAGGATTGGCTAACAGTTCTTCTAGCAAATGATGATTTCTAATTTAGGCACAAGGCTAATGATTTTGAGGGGAGGGTGTTAGTTGATTACAGTGACCCGTAGTATATGACTGGTACTTTCTCTCTCTCTCTCTCCCTTTTTTTCTATCTCTGAAAGAATGAAAGGCATGCTTGACCTCAGTGGGATTTGAAATGTGAATGTAGAAACCTGGATTTTGTTTGCGCCAACAATTCTGCCAACCCACTGCCAATGATATTATAGAAGTATGTGATGTTCAGCTCCAAATCAACCTGGATCAGGCAGACCTCTGGGTAAAAGACACTCGACCTGGGAGGGATATGAAATCTGGACATAAAGGGACCTAACCAAATACCACAAGGTATGCCAACATGGAAAACATATGTAGATGATGATGATACATGTTCTACCAAATATGTAAACTTCTCTCAAAATATATATATATTTTCGTGTTTAACATTCATTTTCCCACATCTTTACAAGGGTTCAGACAGGTTTTTTATCTGAGACAGGATTTTATAGCTAGAGGCTCTTCCTATCTCTAACCCTTATCTGCTTTCCAAATAAGGAATGGTTTTTATTTCCCTGTCCTTGAAAGTGCATGGCAACCAGTCATAATGTCAACAAGGAATATTGACGTTATGATTGCTCATGTGATTAAAGAGCCTGGAATATGTATGCATTGAGGCACATTTGAGTACACACACACACACATACGCGTGCATGTATGTGTGTGTGTGTTGGTAGAGATTTGTATATTGTCATCTGTAATGCAGTCTTTGTTGAGTAGACTTTAGTTATTCCGTCTTTTTGTAATATCTAGAATTATAGGACTACATTGTCCAATGTTTCCTTCCTTTTTTTTTTTAAGATACCAGTGTATGATATGAAGGAGATCAAGCTGCTATTTCTAGCATGTTGAGTATAGTAAGACATAGTGGCTTTCTCCCTCCCCCCCTCTCCCTTCCCTTCCTCTCTTAATGACCCTAGCTGGGGATGATTTATGTATAATCATTAGATCAAAGCACCTGAAGAAAGGCCTCTCCAAGAAGGCAGTCTCTGAAAGTTGCATAGTAGAGACCAATTCAGTGCCAGAGATATTGTGTTCCACAGGAACAAATGCTTGTTGAAGTCTTGTTTCTGTTGTGCCTCTTACTATAGAATGAGAGGAGGGGAGAGAGAGAGCAAAACTGACCAGCCAGTATTGGACTCCCCGTCAGTCATCTGACCACCCTGGTGAAGTATCTACACACACACACACACACACACACACACACACACACACACACACACACACACACACACACACACCGACTGACTTACATTACCTCATCTGCAAACTCGCTCCCCTCCAGCTGTCTTTATGAATGAAATTTCCTGTATTGCTTAATGAGATGTGATATACACACACACATGCACGTATGCATGTGTGTATATATGTGTGTATGTATATTGATGTAAGTGTGACTGTGTCTAAGAAGTTTGTTTCCCAATCACATGGCTTCAAGTTCTGTCCCTCTCCATGGCACCTTGGGCAAGTGTCTTCTAATATAGCCCCAGGCTGGCTAAAGCCTTGTGAAGGAATTTTCTCTTGACATGTGATGACAGTCATAAATGAGTGTCATTGTCACACAAGTAATTTCCAATATTCTGTGGAACCATGTTTGGCCCTGAGGTAATTATTACCTTAATAGAAAGCAGGTGAGGATTGGTGACAGAAAGGGCATCCATCCAGCCACAAGAAACCCGTTTCAATAAACTCCATCCAACCCATGCAAACATAGAAAAGGGAACCCGGTTTAAATGATCCTTAACTTTATCCCTTGGAGGTCACTACTGCCCTAGCATGGCCACTGGTGAGTGAACAACACCAGTCAGCACAAGATGGTACATACGTAGAAGAAATGAAAATTCAATATTTTATTTCTAATTATTTTTATTTGGCTGTCTGTTTTATAATTTCAATGGTAAAATAGATTTGATTGCATGAGACAAGGATGATGGCGGCGACGGTGGGGAAGGCTGCCTTGTCAAAGTACTTAATGACAGCTGTTAACCTGTTTGCAATACTAACATGACAACCACCAACTACTACTACTACCGCTGCTGCTAATCGCTTCTACCATAGCTGCTAATATTACTACTACTACTACTACTACTACTACTGCTGGCCTGGCTATTGTGGTCATCACCATCATCAAGAACAGCAGCACCAGCTTCTAGTTGTTATTACTTTACATCCAACTGACCAATCACGTGAATGGCTACTTTAGCAGTAGTAAACTATGTGGGTTGGTGGTTTATTGCTAGCCTCTTGTTTTCCATTTCTTCCTGTTGGTCACCACTCTCTTAGCTAGCCAGCTAACCAACTTGGCCTTAGCTTCAACTGTACATGATATCATGATATACATGTGTGTGTGTGTGTGTGTAGTGGTTTCTTCCTGGTCTTCTGACTGTGTCAGCACCTGATATATATATATATATATATATATATATATATATATATATATATATATATATATATATATATACATATATTCTGAAGCAGTAACTTTTTGCAATATATGTATGCAAGTGTGTGTTTGTGTGCATGTAAATGTGTGTATGCGTGTGGATATATATGTCTGTGAATGCATGCGTATGTGTATGTAATAAACTACTGATTTCTTCTAAAAACTGGAAATGGATGTTATGGTTACAATGTATTAAAAGGTTCTTTGGGTTTTTTTTTTATTAAAAAAAAAGAATAGATGTATTTCATGAGGTATATTATTTATCATTATAAAATTCATATCTTTTTCTCTCTTTCTCTCTTTCTCCATCTTTTCTCTTGTTTGTGAGAGCCAACACTCTCATATCTGGCTTCATCACTTGAATTAATGAACATCAAATCAAAAAAATTATTTAAGAAAACTCGTTGTGCAATGAGTAGAAAGGCAAGATTAGTTCAATGACTATAATTGTTACAATTATTCTGGATTAATATAGGAGACAACTCCAAACTTGTTTTGGTCTTATTATACCTCCTCAACAGAGTGTAGATTTCATCATATGTGCTGAAGTAGTGATAAGAGAATCACTGAGTAAAATATACAATATTCTACATGAGTAACCATGACAATTTCACACATTTAACAAGATGAATCAGAAAATTTACTCAGAGATGCCATTCACATGGAAAACAATAGTTAAGTTAGCTTTTTTCTTTCTCTTTGTGCTCACTGCATTAAATATAATGGAAATAATTACGAGGAAAGGACATCATCAGCTTAACGAATATTATTTTTATCATTTTGAGTTAGAATGAATCAACTATTTGTATTTCATGATGTTACCTTGACATAATTATCTATTACAGTCATACAGTTACTATACATTTACCTGTCAAAATATAGCAGCCAAACTTCCTTTCAGTAATACCATACTATATATATATATATATATATATATATATATATTTCATAGTGTTGAACTGTTAATCCCTACACATTTTTGTTCCTCTCAATCCATTCTGCCAAAGAGCTTAGGCTCAAAACATGAAAAGACTTTTCCATCCTTTCCTAGTGTTAAACTAATACACCTGCTTGTTGTTCCTTCACCTGTCTTCGTCTTTTGTTTTCTGTAAATTTGAACTGTGTGTATGTGTGTATATACATACACACACAAACATGCATGTATAGATACATACCTGTATATAACTCAATTCCTGAGATTCCTTTAAAACTTTCAAGTTCAGTCCCAATCCATGACACCTTGGGAAAGATTTTTCCACTGTAGCTCCAGCCTGACCAAAGCCTTGTTAGTGGATTTGGTTGGCAAGGTACTGAAAGAAACCCTTTGTGTGTGTGTGTGTGTTACTTATTGTATTGCATCATACAGTGTTTGTAAGCAAGCATCACTGTTACACATGTGTTCTTCATTCCCAATCTTAATGTGAATAAGTCTGGCCATGGGGTAATATTACTATACTTCATTTATCTCCCTTGCATATGATAGGGGGCTCCAAAAGGGGTCTCAGGGAGTAGCGTCCCTGCCTTCTTGAGCTATTTTTTTACCATATTTCTTAAAAAATCATGGTAGAGGCCTTGGTCTCGGGACCACTCATGTCTAGAAAATCCAACTCCAAAAAAGCCTCATGATAGCAAAGGAGAATGGGTACCAACCAGCCCAAAGGTTGGGGTGGGCTGCACCTGCCTATCTCAGTTGCTATGGCATTGTGGTAGATCCGGCCACCCCCTGTTAATGGGGACAAAACCCAGATTTAAAACACTAGATGATTGATGATGATGGAAACAGGTGAGGGCTGGTTGGTGACCTGAAGGGACTCCAGCCATAGAAAATCTGCCTCAAATTCCATCCAACCGAAACTAGCATGGGCAAGTAGAAGTGAGGGTGCAGTATTGAGGGCAGCAGCTTTGTGTTGGGTGTTAAGAGAAGGACAGCAACAGGGGTCTTGCTGTAGAGAAGACATGACTATGCCAGTGAGAAAGAGGCAGAGGATGGTTGAGACGAGGTATCAGGATTTTCCCTCAAGGTACAAAAAGAATGTATGTGTGTGTATATTGTGATCTTGTAATGTTATACATTGCTGGTCACAATGTGCTTTACATTGTTTTAGCTTTTGAATGATGCTACCCCACTGACTTGGCCCCAGCAGGTCAACATTCCTCCACATATTTTCTGTTCAAACTGGCCAGATCCAGCCTCACACACCTGTCCCACAATGTCGTTCTAAAAATATAGAAGTACACCATTGAAATCTTAAAACTATGAGATAATACCTGATCAGTTCAAAGCAATGTGAATAAATAAGCAATACATTTGAGAAAGAAATTTGAATGCTAAAGGGTTAAAGATGTTTTCAGTTCGAACATAGACCTTGAGTTGTTAGCTATGGCAGTACAAAACAGCCTCCTTGTGAAAACAGTCTCGCATCATTGCCAAGTGGAAACAATAGTCATATTTTAATGAAACCCCGGCTTTGGTATGTCAGGGAAGGGGGTGGAGAACAATGTGTTTTTGTCTTACTTTCAAATAAGGGTTTGTTTGTTTGTTTTTCTTTCTCTTTGGTTTTGTTTTTCTTCTTATCAATGACTCTACGATAAATGTTTAAAATGTGACTAGATACTTAGAAAGTGAATGTCTGGCAGGAGGATGGGGAGAGATTAAATAGGAAATTGCCAGAAAAGAATTGGTAAATTTCAAAGAAGTAGTTTGTATTCTTCAGGTTTTTTGTGTTTTCTCTTTCTATTTATTCATTTTCTGTTTTTTGTTCTGTTTTTGTTTTTTCATTTTTTTTTTGTTTTCAATGCTGGGATTTAAAAGCAGCCTCAGTAACCAACTGTTGTGGGTTTCTGTAGAAACTGAGAATATACGGATTCTAGTTTATAGATAGAGATTTGTGCGTAAGCGCAAATATATATATAAATATACACAAATATAAACAGACATGCGCACACACACACACACACACACACACACACACACACACACACACAAAATAAAACTATATATAAGAAGCTAAGCATCTCTAGTTTCTCCATAGTCAAACACACACACACACACATGTGTGTGCATTCATTTAAAGAATTACTAGAAAATTCCTATAGACGTGACAGGTTGCAGAGCCAAAGTTCAACGTGTGTGTGCATGTGTGTGTGTATACACACATATACTAATATACTTAATAAATTCATTCATTCTTCTTCATGTTCTTTTTCACTTTTCTCTTCTCTATTGTGTTCCCATTCTCTCCATTCCGTGCTCATTCTCTCTCTCTCTCTCTCCCCCTCCCTCTCCTGTCATTCTGTACTTGTTCACCACCCCTTTCTCTGTTGTAATGTAGTAATGCCACATTTTGTGCAAAACGGAATATTTATTACACACACACACACACACAAATTGTAAAAGACATAACCCTGTTAAATTAGACTGGAAACTGCTGTAGTCCATTTCTTCATTTACAAAACGACCCTCTCAGCCAGACTAAGGCTGTTTGTGCACACATGCACTCTCACTCACACTCATAATAGATATTATACTTAGCTCCAGGTCACTCACACTCACATTCACTCACACACTCACACACTCATTCTCACTCTCACACACACTCACTCACACTTACACACACACTCATTCACTCTCACACACTCATGCATTCACACTCATAATAAATGTTATGTTTAGCTCCTGGCCAACCCTGACTGAACAGGATTATGATCAAATGTATTCCAACCATGACTATCCTGTCTTTTTTTTTCTCTTTTTCCCGAATATGTTAGATGACATTATGTAATCTGTCTTGTTTTTGTTAAGTACTATGAGATTTGGCTGATATTTCTAGCAGATCTACTGACCACATAGAGGCTACATATGGCATTATGAATTACAAATTTGTCTCTCACCCTCACCTTAAATTGCTGGCCTTGTGCCAAAATTTGAAATTATTATTATTAAGGCAGCAAGGTTGCAGAATTGTGAGCATGCCAAACATAATGCTTAGCATCAGTTCAGCCGTCTTTTTATGTTCTGGGTTCAAATTCTGCCAAGTTCAGCATTGCCTTTCACCCTGTCCTGTCGGGGTGGGGGTGGGGGGTCAATGAAATGAGGACCAGTTGAACACTGTTGGTCAATGTAATTGACTTATCCCTTCCCCTTGTGCCTAAATTTGAAACCATTGTTATTATTATTATTATGGTGGTGAGCTGGCGCAGAATTGGTAGCGCATGGGTTTACTTTTAATTCACTAATATCGACAGGGAGCAGGAAGTTTGTTAATCAAAGTTTTCTGAAAATCACTCGTTTCTGACTCCACAAACTCAAGACTATTTTTTTTCAAATGGTATTGATTTATTTTATTTTATTTTTTATGTGTTTGTTTGTTTTGGGCTTTTGTTGCTCTCGTGTGTGTGGGTGTGTGGGTGTTGAACTGGTGAAATTCTTCCTTGTTTCTGTTGCCTGGCTTGTTGGCTGGTTGGAAAAGAAAGGGGGTTTTCAATTTCATTGGGAGTTGTTGAAAATGTTTTGCAAGAGCTAACTGCAATGTAGAGAGCAGCAGGAATGGTGCCTGGGGTGGTGGTGGTGGTGTGGATGGAGCGGTAGAGGAAGTAAAGACGGTGGGGGGATGGAGTAGGAAGGGTATCTCTCCCCACCAACCACCACCACCACATGACTCAACTTCTTTCCTTTTGTGATATTTTCTGTTGTAAAAATTTGAGCAGTAGAAAGAATTTCTACACCATTTGATTCCATCCATTAATTGTTGCAGTGTGGGATTATTATTATTATTATTATTATTATTATTATTATTATTAAGGCAGTGAGCTGGCAGAATCATTAGCACGCCGGGCGAAATGCTTAGCGGTATTTCGTCTGCCGTCACGTTCTGAGTTCAAATTCCGCTGAGGTCGACTTTGCCTTTCATCCTTTCGGGGTCGATAAATTAAGTACCAGTTACGCACTGGGGTCGATGTAATCGACTTACTCCATTCGTCTGTCCTTCTTTGTCCCCTCTGTGTTTAGCCCCTTGTGGGCAATAAAGAAATAAGAAACGTTAACATGCCTGGCGAAATGTTTAGCGATATTTCATGTCTTTACGTTCTGAGTTCAAATTCTGCTGAGGTTGACTTTGCCTTTCATCCTTTCAGGGTCGATAAATTAAGTACCAGTTGCGTACTGGGATCGATCTAATTGACTTGCTCCCTCTCCAAAAATTTTGGACCTTGTGCTTCCAGTCGAAAGAATTATTATTAAGGGGTCGAGGTGCCAGAATTGTTAGCACGCTGGACAAAACGCTTAGTGGTTTTCCGCCCGTTGCAACATTCTGAGTTCAAATTCCGCCAAGGTCGACTTAGCCTTTTTATCCGAGTCAATGTAATTGACTTATCCCCACCCTACCAAAATGGCTGCCCTTGTGGCAAAATTTGAAACCATTATTGTTATTGTTGTTGTTTTTTTCTGTTAACCAGTTGTTGTTTTTTTGTACATGTTGAGGGTTGCTTTTTTTAATGATTTTTGTTGTTGTTGTAGTTGTTGTTGTACCACCACTCCCAATCAGGTCAGCTCTGATTACACAGATATGATATCAGAACATTCCAGCAATGACCATCCTGTCTTGTTTTTGGACAGTTTATCTTGGTCCTCATTTATCTATTTTTTTTTTCTTTTCTGTCTTTTACTTGTTTCAGTCATAAGACTGTGGCCATGCTGGAGCACCACCTTAAAGGGTTTTTAGTCAAACAAGTTGACCACAACACTTTTTTTAAGCCTAGTACTTATTCTATCAGTCTCTTTTGCTGAACTGCTTGGTTACAGAGATGTAAGCACACACTAGTTGTCAAGCGATGATGGGACACACACACACACACATACACATACACTATTGGCTTCTTTCAGTTTCTGTCTACCAAATCCACTCACAAGACTTTGATCACCCCAAGGCTATAATAGAAGACACTTGCCCAAGGTGCCATGCAGTGGGACTGAACCTGGAACCATACGACACGGTTCTTTCAGTTTTCGTCTACCAAGCACAAGACTTTTGTGAGCCTTGAATTGTACCATATAGTTGGGCAGCAAACTTCTTACTACACAAGGATTTATTTTATTCAAGTCAGTAGAATGTGATTTGAGGAATATTTGGCTGCTATTTCTAGCAAACTGAGAAACCCAGCCCTGACTCATTTTCTCGTTGGTTAATGTTGCTTTCCTTCTCCTCGCTACTTCTGGTTGTCTTTTGATATTTACCAGCTCTGTGGTAAGAAGCTTGCTTCTCAACCACATGGGTCTAGGTTCACGGGTTCAGTCTCAGTGTGGCACCTTGGGCAAGTGTCTTCTACTACACCTTCGAGTTGACCAAAACTTTGAGTAGATTTGGTGGACGGAAACTGAAAGAAGCCTTTTGTGTGTGTGTGTGTGATAGTGTGATAGTGTGAGTGCGTGTGTCTCCTTGTCTGGACATCACATGACAGTTTTCTATCATTTACTCAGTGATAAAATGCAGAGTTATAGTGTTGTTGTTTAGCGATCATCAAAAGGCTTTCCAGCTGTGACCATCTCATCCAGACACAGCTGTAACTAAAATTATTGAATATCTTTTTTGCTTTTTAAGATTTGTTTTTTTTGTTTTGTATTGGTTAGTATTTGAAGGCGGTTTGCTTGCTATTTTTAGCAAGTGGAGCAAGCACTTTGTCAATAGATAACCTCAATGGTTTGTGGGTTCTAAGTGTGTTTGGTGTTGGTGATGTTTGTTACCTTAATCTCAAGACTATAATATTTGTTCATGTGGTCAGCTGGGAACAAAAGTGTAACCAAATATACCCTGCTATGGGAACCATTTACTTCACCAACCACCACCACCACCAATTAGCTTTTTAAAAGTAGCTCATTCTCCTCAAAATCACATCCAGATGTCTTAAAAAATACATTGATCTGTACAATCTCTGTATGTAAAAGGGCCAAGTAATTTACAATGACCCCATCTCCCTCTTTCTCCCCCCCCTCACATTTCTTATTTCTTTATTGCCCACAAGGGGCTAAACATAGAGGGGACAAACAAGGACAGACAAAGGGAATAAGTCGATTACATCAACCCCAGTGCGTAACTGGTACTTAAGTTACCGACATACGGTTGGGAAGTGTTGATTTCATTGGAGTTTTAGTTCTGCCATGTGGCACCTCATCCTAGCAGTGGAGCAGGAAGAAGATTTGACCAGGCAATGTGTGTGGGTGGGTGGGTGTGTAAGCTGTCATTTGCTCAACACTTTTGGCCTAGATTTAATAATTGAAATAAAATGCTATTTGAATTAACCCACCCACTTCTCTCTCCTTCATCCTCTCTCTCTCTCTCTCTCTCTCTCTCTCTCCTTTACACTCTCTCACTCGTGCTCAGTCTTTCACTCATGCTCACACTCTCTCATGTTCTATCTCTCTCACGCTCTCTCTCTCTCATGCTCTTTCTCGCTCACACTCTCTTTCACTCGTGCTCTCTCTCTCTCTCTCCCTCACTCGTGCCCCCTCTCCCTCACTCGTGCCCCCTCTCCCTCACTCGTTCCCCCTCTCCCTCACTCGTGCCCTCTCTCCCTCACTCACTCGTGTTCTCTCTCCCGCACTCACTCGTGCCCACTCACTCACTCACTTACGCTCTCTCTCTCCCTCTTACTTTCACTCTCTCTCACCAAAATGTCTGCTGTGCAGATTTCTTGAGAGACATTACATCAAGATATTCTGAAGCCCACATTTATGAAATTGATGAACACAACTTTGAATGTAACCAAACCTGGACAGATTTACTAACCTTCAAGGGGCAGCAAAAAGCCCTCTCACATTTTTACCAATTGACAAATGTTTTAACACCAAACATGTGATGTGTATCAGTCCAAACCATGATGGTAACTTAATAGCAAAAATGGTAGAATATTAGCTCCTAGAAGACACTGCTATCACTTGCTTCACTTCACTGGTGCCAGACCAATGGCCATTTAAAATACGGGAGGTTTTTCTGCTGCAGTATCTTGTTAGTGCCACATAGGAAGCACCCATATTGATACGGGGTTATCCTTTCTGATAATCATATTGGTATGGGGTTAGCCTTTCTGATAACCGGTCTCCACTTGAGACTGCTGATAGTTCTTTGTTCAAATTTATTGAAACAAAGAAGTGTAGTTTAAATGAAATATGGCAACAAGAGGGCTGAAGAAAGCCTTGTGTTGTTAGCTGTTACGATAATTAGAGTGCCCAATTGAAATACAAAAAAAAAACATACGATAAAAGTTCTTCCTGGTAGGAATGGCTATAAACATTTCTACAACACAAAATGTCAGTGTGTATAAGATAGGGTGGTGGTGGTGGTGAGATAAAGCAACACTGTGTATGAGAGAAAGAGAGAGAGAGATAAGTTGCAATAAGCTATTGTATAGTCCCGTGTCAACCATGATCCTGTAGACCTATGACAAAAATCCTATCGGTGACCATCCTGACAACCATCCTACCCTGTCCCTGTTTAGATATAGTGCATCTAAAACTACTCCATCTACTGCCTTCTTATCTACTTAGTAGGATGTGATTTGAGGAAATTTTGGCTGCTATTTGCAACAAGTCTAACAACCATGTAGAGGCTTCTCTTGTTAGACTGATGTTCTGCATTTATTGTGAACATGCTTAGTTCTTGTCGGGTGGTGAGCTGGCAGAATCGTGGGCACACCAGACAAGATGTTTAGCAGCATTTTGTCTGTCTCTACATTCTGAGTTCAAATTCTGCCAAGGTCAACTTTGTCTTTCATTCTTTCAGGGTCAATAAATTTAATACCAGTTAAATACTGGGGGCAATCTAATTGACTTCCCCCTCCCCCAAAATTTCAACCCTTGTGCCTTTATTAGAAAGGATTATTATTATTATTATTATTATTATTAGGGTGGCAAGCTGGTAGAACCATTAGCATGCTGGACAAAATGCATAGCAGCACTTTGTCCATCTTTACGTTCTAAGTTCAAATGCCACCAGGGTTGACTTTGACTTTTATCCTTTCGAGGTTGATAAATTAAGTACCATTGAAACACTTGGGTCGATATTATCAACTGGTTCCCTCCTCCAAAATTTCAGGCCATGTGCCTAAAGCAGAAATTATTATTATTATTATTATTATTATTATTATCATTATTATGGCAGGCTGGCAGAATCATTAGCAGACCTGGCAAAATGCTCAGCCGACATCTTGTCTTTACATTTCAAGTTCAAATTCCACTGAGGTTGAATTTGTCTGTCATCCTTCTGTGGGGTCAATAAAATAAGTACCAGCTAAGCACTGGGTTTCATGTAATCAACCTACCCCCACTCCTTGAAATTACTGGCCTTGTATCAAAATTTGAAATCAAAATGCATAGTTCTAGTAACTGATAGAAAATGTTTGTTGATGTGTTTTCTAAACCATGTTTTTTTTTTTTTTTGTCATTTTGGTGGTTCACAATGCCAATTTAAACACCTGCACAGGATATATTTCACTTCATTTTTATTATCAACTAAAATAATGGTAATTAAAAAGGTTATGGATGAATTGGTTGCTATTTCTAGCAGGTTGAGCATATCATATGGTGGAACCCTTGTTGGGTCACACCTAGAGTTGTAATGGGATGGTGAAAGAATCCCATACATGTCCATGCACATTTACTGACTATTTAACTGGCTCCCGATGTGTTGAACCATATGTAATGTACAACATATAGTAATATAATTAACAGTCTATGTTTCTCTCCCTTTTTCTTTCTCTCTGCCCATCCCCACCATTGCCATGGCAATTTGAATATATCTGGAACTCATTGAAGCACTGACAGGTCATTTGGTTAACTTTGCTATGATATTGTCATTATATCTGAATTTTATGGAAACACTAATAGGTCATTTAGTTAGCCGAATACTAACATTTATTTAACTATCCATATATAAATTGTGTGTGTGTGTGTGTACACAAACACACATACTTAACTCTCCTCGTATAAATCCTCTTCTTTTTCCATGCTAGTATGAGTCAGGTAAATATATTACTGAGGCAGTGTTCTGCAGTTGGATGCCCTTCCTGAATTCCAAGGGGTCTTTTAAGGTCCATAAGTGCCATGCATGAAACTCATGGGCCTTGAGTCAATTTCATAATATTTTGCTGATTTAAAAATTGTATATCTCTTAAACAGTACAAGTATTGAGACTTACATTCAAGACTTTAAATTTCTCTTCCAATAATTTGACGGTTAAAAGCCTGATGCACATGGCAACATTAATTAGGAAACAATATTGGACTCTACTTCTTTTGTTGTTTCTCATGGTTTGTCAGTATACACATCATCATCATCACCGTTTAACGTCTGCCTTCCATGCTAGCATGGGTTGGACGATTTGACTGAGGACTAGTGAAACCGGATGGCAACACCAGGCTCCAATCTAATTTGGCAGAGTTTCTACAGCTGGATGCCCTTCCTAATGCCAACCACACATGCTCACATATATATATATGGTACATTGTTTCCGTCTACGAAATTCACTCACAAGGTTTTGGTTGACCCAGGGCTGCAGTAAAACATACTTACCCAAGATGCCTTGCTGCCATCTTCTTCTACAACCCCAGGCTGGCCTAAGTATTGTCAATGGTTTTTGTTACACAGAAACTGAAAGGTGTGTGTGTGTGTGTATTTTGTTTCAGTCAGTTGCTTTCAATAGAGTTTACCACAAGTAGTTTAACTATAAAAACTGAATATTTGTCACTGACGGAATGTTTATGAGCACAAACTTGATTTTAACAAAGGCAAATCAGTGTTTTGTCTTCAGAAACACATGAGTTGCTGAAAATAAATTTATTACTTTTGTCTGTTGTGTTTAACCCCAGTCTGATGTCTACCCAAGACACACAGTGACAGCTGGTCAAATTGATCAGAGATGAGGTGTTACGCCTGTGATAGACCCTCATGATTGTCTTTTTTTTCTTCTTCTTTTTAAAGAGTGTTTTAACGTGGAGAATCTGGCTGTTATTTCTAGCAGGTTATGTGACCACAAAGAGACTTCCTGTTTAGCTCAGCTGTTGTTTGTATAGGGCTTTCCTATAAGTAGGTTATCTACCTTGGCTAGGCGGCGCTCCATGTGGACAATTAAACTTCCGCAGACTATCCACGCTATTGTTATTGTTTTACGTCTTATCATGAATATAAAGCAGCTCGATGATTCAGCTATCGAAGTACTTACTGTACCTGAGTTAAAGAAATATTTAAGATTATATGGACAGTATGTTACTGGAAGAAAGGCAGACTTGACTGAAAGGTTGAAAGGTATAAAAATTCTGTCGATGAAGAATGTCAACAAAGTAAATTCATCGGACTATAAGTCTGAAGTATCGGACGATACTTCAGACAGGAATAAGCAGAAGCTTATATCTCCTCTCGGTGAAGTATTGCCTGATCCCAATCGGCTTTCAGCAACCATTCACTGATTTGGCCATGAGCATGATGAGGTGTAGAAGAGGTAGGGACAGTCGCACTATAAAGTCTAATAATTAGAGGAATATTAGATTCAATGCTGTAAATTTATTATTTAATCACACACACACACACACACACACACACACACACACACACACACACACATACACACATACACACATACATACATACATATATATACAATAATAAAAGGAATGACCAGCAAAAGTGGACTCCTATATGCTAGAAATAAATGCCGAATCGGCATCTATTTCTAGCATATAGGAGTCCACTTTTGCTGGTCATTCTTCTTATTTTTGTATGTAATATAATTTTAATCTTCGGATTTTTTTAATATGCTAGACCACTGGTTCTAATTGATTAATATCAATTTCTACCCTTTTTAATAAATATATATAAAGTTAATTGCAGAATAAAACCGTTAGGTCATCGACTCAAAAAGCCGTAGCCCACCAATGACCACATATAAGAAGTACACCATAGACCACAAAACCAAATTAGTAAAGGGAAGTCAAAATTTTTATACATAAGAATAAAAAAATCGATTAAAAATACAATAGAATAATATATATAAATAAATAAACTGCGATTAAAAGTTGATTAAAAATATTAGAGACCGGTACAATTACAGTAGAATAAATATATATATATATATATATATATATATATATAGCAAAAATATAGAGAAAAAAGTAATACATAGGGAGACGTAGCACAACAGTTCATTCGCTGAGGTCAATAAAGGAGTTCAAGATAAATAGTACGAAAGTTCAACTACCTCCCTCATGACAGCAAATTTCGTAGGTAAAATCCAATTTCAGAAACAGGAATACCGAAGCACACGGGACAGAACAACAACAGAACATCCAAAGTGTGGCAAAGTAAAATCCATATTTCACCATTCCGCAGGTAACATCAGTAAAGTCAAACCATAAACATCATTTACAGAGGATTACAAGTATAGGTGGAACACAAACACAGAACACCTATGGCCATTTCGGGGGTATATCACCGTATTTAGGGCACAATAGAGCACAAATTGGTGATAACCTCTTCTTCAGGGTAAAAAAAGACACACAGACATCAACGAAGTCACCAGTCAAAAAAAAAAATTATAATTATGAGAGCAAGCTTAAATAAATAATAGGGACTAGTCCAAAAAAAAAAAAAAAATCTAATTTTTAGTATACCCTTTACAATAGTCAGGCAGGTTTGGTAACTAAAGACTGTTAGGTTTCAAATCCAACGTAAGCCATGATGAAACATAAATAAAAAATAAATACTACCATTGTATCCATATTTTTATTATTATTTTAATATCAATATTTTTGTCTTTTTATTTTAATTTTTGTTTCTATCATTACCATTACTACCATTATTACCACTACTAATACTATTATTTTTGTTCTTATTTCTATTTTTATATAGTTTTAGGAAGGTGGAGGAAAATTTATGATTGCAAAAAGGGATTACCTCGATAAACTTATTCAAGGTTTTCAGCCCAAAAGACCTTAGAATGGAAAGGGATTCCCTAATCTATATATATAAAAATGAGAATGTGTGTCTGTCTGTCTGTCTGTCTGTGTGAATCCCTAAAACTCGAGAACTACGCAACCAATTTCATTCAAATTTTACACATGCCTTACTTAGGGTTCCAGTTGTGTTTTAGTCCAAAAAAATTATTAACTTCTTGCAAAGTTCGAGCACACGGCAACATAATATCTCCTCCACTATTTAAGTATCACGTGTCAAAAGTGAAACAAAAACACTCATGTCAAATACTTTCACTTTAAAAATGAAACTATTCCACTAACTGAAACAATCACATTTCGAAACTGTAGTGACAGATACTTTCACAGAGAGAGAAAGAGAGAGACAGAAAGAGAGAGAGAGAGAGAGATGTATATGTATACATATACATGTATATGTACACCATTTCGATACTGTAATGACAGATACTTTCAGAGAGAGAGAAACAGAGAGAGAAAGAGAGAGAGAGAGAGAGATGTATATGTATACATATAGATGTACACGTATATGTATATATATATATAGATGTACATGTAATATGTACACATATATACATATATACATGCATACAGATATCTATACATATATACACCCATCACACACACATACACATGCACACAAACACACACATTAGTCATTTGTTTTCTTATCCAAAACTACGTCAAAAGTACTGAATGGATCTTTATGAAATTTGGAAATTATATTCTTTGCATAACAGCCATAACTCCCATGAAAATTCATATATTTTTGATGTTGATGAAATTTTAACCCGAACATAACAGATGAGCATTATTTAGAAAATGATGTCACACGTTATCGAGGCTACCATTCTTTCTGGATGTGCAAAAGGGGATGACGTCTTTATTCCAAGAATTCCTCTTACTCCATCAGGAGCAGACATTCCTTTTACATTCAGAAGACTACAATTCCCCCTTCGTGTGACTTTTGCCATGTTCATAAACAAATATCAGGGTCAAACACTGTCTGTAGCTGGTCTTCTCTTGGAAGAGCCCTGCTTCTCACATGGACAACTGTATGTTGGCTGCTCAAGAGTGGGCAGCAACAAAAAACCTATTTGTATATGCCCCACAAGGGAAAACAAGGAACATAGTTTACAATGAGGTGTTATAATCACAACAGCAAGAAAGTATGTACATGATCACCTTCTTTTACGAAACTTCATTGACTTTCATATATTTATATTGATATACATATATATATACGTGTGTTTGGGTGCGTGTGTGTATATACATCTCTATATATAAAGATGATGCGTAGTCTAGACGGCGTTTTTAGATTTCATTATTCTCTTTAACCCGAGCAACGCCGGGTATTTCTGCTAGTGCATAATAAGCACTTAAATCTTTATTACAGGCACGAAGGCAAGGACAGACAACACAAAACGTGGGGTACATAAAGCGAATTATGAGATGAAATGAGTAAATTACAATATGATGATGGAATGGCTTACGAGTCCCCCAAAACTCGCAGTTTCATTTAACAGTTTTCTTATACAGTACTTATTCATTTTTCTTTTTCTTTTTATGATTCTTTCATGATTATGTTTGGTTTCAGCTCCTCCACCGTTACGACGCTTGGCAAAGTGTTGTAGCCCACATATAACCCACTTAGTTGGAAATCAAATCTGTTCATTTCTCACAGCTTCGTCGCTATCCATTCCTCCACCACTACTGCTTTCGTTTCATCATCAAACGTTCCGGGTTCAATTTCAGTCGTACCAATCCTTTTATCTTGGCTATCGTTTTTTTCCGTTTCTAAATCCTTACTGTAGAAAAGTATTGTTCTAATATTTTTTAAATCTACCTTTCCGATTATCCTTCCTTCCGCCTTTGCCTTTTCCTTCTGTTCCCTCAACACAGTCCACCAGTTTAGCCACCTCTCCTGTCTTGTCAACTGTTTTTCCTGCTTTGTGTCTTGGGTTTCAATCTTAGTTACGTTCTGTTCCTCGCTATCATTTCCATCTTCCATCATCTTTTTTTTTTCTTTCCCCTTTTCTTTCTTTTTGGTGACTTTGGCGGCGATTCAGTCCGCATACGCTTTTTTCTCCATGCTCCTCAGTCTCTTTCTGCTTTTCTTCTACCTCTTCCTGTTCGGTCAGCACCATTTCCTCCTCACAGACCTCTGTTTCTTTTACTTCGTCGTCTTCTACGGTTATTTCTCTGCGAGGACACACCGCTTGCATGTGTCCTCTACTTCTGCATTTGTAGCATACGGGTTGCCTTCCCTCCACCACGATCCGTAAACGAGTGTCATCGGAAAGCACTAATTCCTCAGCAATGTTGTGCAGGTCCGGTAGGGTAATGTGGGCCAGAATTTCTACCCCAAAACCCCACCATTCGATTTCTCTCGACCTCTCCACTTTAATGATATCCACCTTGTCCTTGCATTTATATATTACCGCTGACACCAACCATTCCATATCTATCTCCAACGGTACTCTACCAATCCTCACTCTCGCTGCCCTTCTACCGCAATACACTGGTAAAAGGGCCCACTCTTCCGTACTCAGAGGCATGGTAGAGTATTTCTTAGCTCCTTGCTCCGTCTTGAAATACACCTTCACCGTTCCGTATTTCTTTCCTCTCATAAACAGCACAACTTCCTCTGTGATTTCCTTCAGACACTTCTCAATCATTTCAGTCTCCGCAATTTCTATTTTCTTGGAGCCAATTCTTAAAGTTTTATATGCAATAATTTTCTTTTCTGCTAAATTCCATCACTTCTTTGGGTGGGTCAACCCGCAAACAGTCTCCCTCCTTCTTCAAATATTTTAAATGTTTCTTCAGATTTTCCATTTCCACCTTCACCTCTCTCATTCCCATGTCACTGGTCGGCCTGCTGCTGCTAGCTGCAGCTGCGTAGCTGGTAGTCATATTAAACCACCTCAGCAATGGCTTTCAACAACAAAACAAGCAACAATATAATAACAGTTCCTCAACAAATTCCTACAACGTATTTCCACACACGCGCTCCTTCAAAACATGACACAATAATAGTTCTTAAAACAATTTCAACAGAACGCAAATCAGAGAACTCACCGCGTTAACCGCTTTCTTCAATCAAATTCACAACACAACTCAAAAAAAACTGGTGCTCAACACGCATAATAAGCACTTGCTAATATTAACCCTAAATTGGGGGCTAATATTAGCAAGTGCTTATTATGCATTAGGGAATCCCTTTCCATTCTTAGGTCTTTTGGGCCGAAAACCTTGAATAAGTTTATCGAGGTAATCCCTTTTTGCAATCATAAATTTTCCTCCACCTTCCTAAAACTATATAAAAATAGAAATAAGAACAAAAATAATAGTATTAGTAGTGGTAATAATGGTAGTAATGGTAATGATAGAAACAAAAATTAAAATAAAAAGACAAAAATATTGATATTAAAATAATAATAAAAATATGGATACAATGGTAGTATTTATTTTTTATTTATGTTTCATCATGGCTTACGTTGGATTTGAAACCTAACAGTCTTTAGTTACCAAACCTGCCTGACTATTGTAAAGGGTATACTAAAATTAGATTTTTTTTTTTTTTTGACTGGTTCGTTGATGTCTGTGTGTCTTTTTTTACCCTGAAGAAGGGGTTATCACTAATTAGTGCTCTATTGTGCCCTAAATACGGTGATATACCCCCGAAATGGCCATAGGTGTTCTGTGTTTGTGTTCCACCTATACTTGTAATCCTCTGTAAATGATGTTTATGGTTTGACTTTACTGATGTTACCTGCGGAATGGTGAAATATGGATTTTACTTTGCCACACTTTGGATGTTCTGTTGTTGTTCTGTCCCGTGTGCTTCGGTATTCCTGTTTCTGAAATTGGATTTTACCTACGAAATTTGCTGTCATGAGGGAGGTAGTTGAACTTTCGTACTATTTATCTTGAACTCCTTTATTGACCTCAGCGAATGAACTGTTGTGCTACGTCTCCCTATGTATTACTTTTTTCTCTATATTTTTGCTATATATATATATATATATATATATATATTTTTATTCTACTGTAATTGTACCGGTCTCTAATATTTTTAATCAACTTTTAATCGCAGTTTATTTATTTATATATATTATTCTATTGTATTTTTAATCGATTTTTTTTATTCTTATGTATAAAAATTTTGACTTCCCTTTACTAATTTGGTTTTGTGGTCTATGGTGTACTTCTTATATGTGGTCATTGGTGGGCTACGGCTTTTTGAGTCGATGACCTAACGGTTTTATTCTGCAATTAACTTTATATATATTTATTAATAAGGGTAGAAATTGATATTAATCAATTAGAACCAGTGGTCTAGCATATTAAAAAAATCTGTTAATGAGGAGATAAATCAAAGAGACATTTCAATCATCTACTAACTGCGTATATGATCATGCACTTACTGATATTTTAAATACTTTGTTTGGAAAAACGGATGGCAAGGGTTGATCTTTCGATGGTCCATTAAAATTGACGAAATGCTGGGAACACATTTGACTATTTGCAGTGTAAACAAAGTCTTTCCTCACAAGTCTCGATCTCTGAAGCCAAATACGACGAATAGCTACGTTTGCAGGATATATATGTAGTGAAATAACTTTGCCGTCTACATTCTTCCTTCTATAGTGGCTGCATATACAGCAGTATTTGCGTGATTTCTTCGGAGACATATTAACCGGTCAGTACAGTATGTGAGTCGTTAGTCTGCGGAAGTTAAAGCAAGTCACTGAGCATGCGTGCATGTCATACGGGAGAGTTCCAATCAGGGGTGGATAACAACCTTATAGGAACCCCCTATACGAAATATGTTAGGAATGAAGAGTGTAGCAGAACTGCTGTCGCTGCTGCTACAATTACTTATTCCATAACTACTGTTTTTAATCTTTGAAAACATCAGTCCTTCACCAGTTCTATTCAATTAGCTGTTCTGATGATCTGGGTCTGTCTAAGACTTGGTTTCCATTTACTCATGTTGAAGATTTTTCGTGGAAAAGCAAAAACGTCACAACTTCCTATTTCCAATCCCTTAAAACATCTTTTATTTTTTTGGTTCTTTTGTGACTTATTTGTATTTTAAAAAAAGTTGGGCAGGCGTAGGTATGGCTGCGTGGTAAGAAATTTGTTTTCCAACCTCATTGTTCTGGGTTCAGTTCCATTGCATGACGCCTTAGGTAAGTATCTTCTACTATAGCCCTGGGCTGGTCAAAGCCTTACAAGTGGATTTGATAGCCGGAAACTAATGTATGTGTGTTTACACACACACACACACACACACACACACACACACACACACACATTTAAATACAAAGAGGTGAGCCATAACAGGTTGCCTAACATATTAGAAAGAACAGTCAAAAAGTCCAAACCACAGTTAAGAGCAATTTCGAAGGGAATGAAAAATAAAAGCATTTACCATGTTTTACAACCAGATCTCAGGTTTTGACCTTTAATTAGCAAATAAAATAATTTGCAAGGCGAAGTTCTCAGCGGATACCAAATAAGTTGTTGGACCAGGTAATGAAGGTCACTGAGAGGGTCATAGCCCAACTAATTAGGGAGAGAGTCAACTTAGATGAGATGCAGTTTGGGTTCGTTCCAGGGAAAAACACCACTGATGCTATATTTCTGGTAAGACAGCTTCAGGAGAAATACCTAGCCAAAGATAAACCTCTGTACCTGGCTTTTGTTGACATGGAGAAAGCCTTTGACAGGGTCCCCCGCTCCCTTATCTGGTGGTCAATGAGGAAACTAGGGATAGATGAATGGTTAGTGAGAGCTGTGGAAGCTATGTACAGGGACTCTGTCAGTAAGGTGAGGGTTGGCAACGAGTACAGTGAAGAATTCCGGGTAGAGGTAAGGGTCCACCAAGGTTCTGTCCTCAGCCCCCTCCTATCTATCGTAGTCCTCCAGGCAATAACACAGGATTTCAAGACGGGATGCCCCTGGGAGCTCCTCTATGCTGATGACCTTGCCCTAATTGCTGAGTCACTATCAGAAGTAGAGGAGTTTTAGGTGTGGAAGCAAGGACTAGAATCGAAGGGCCTTAGAGTCAACCTAGCTAAAACCAAAGCCCTAATAAGTAGGTAGGTCGACAAAACACAAACCCCTTCGTAAGTTTGTCGTTATTAAAATGATGTTGAGATTTTGATGGAAGGTTTTGATTTAGACCACTTTAAAACAGGCCAGATCTGACCTCTTACACCTACCCTACAATGTCATTCTAAAAATAAACAATTGCATCATCGAAATCTTGTAGCTGTGACATAATGCATGATTAATTCAAAACGATGTGAATGAATCAGCCTTATTTGAGAGAGTAATCTGAATGCTAAAGGATTAAACAAGATCAGGTGACAGGAACACTTTGATCAGTGTGCTCAGTCAAGGCTGACTCAGGGTTAAACAACAACACTAAGTTAAAGTACAAAGATTATAAAGTTAGTCTCTTTCTCTCTTCTTTCTTTTCCTGTTTGCCACTAATTAATGTTGATCATTTTTTAAATTAATTTAACTGAATCTTTATTTTATTCTGTTTCTTCAGATTACAAATGGATGAAGAAATGCATTCAGTTTCCAGTGGGAGAGAATCACCATGGCAATTAGTAGAGCGCAAGGTTCGTTAAATTTTCTTATGGAATACTGCTTTATACGTTTTGGATTATCTGTTGTTCACCCCCCCCCCCCCCCATCCCCGACCTGGTCAGTTTGACCTTGGGTTAAACAATGTCAGATATTCCAGCTGTGCCAATCCCATCGTTTCATTTCATATCCAGGGCTACCTTAGCTAATGCAGTCATTTGCTTTTCCATTTTATGATGTGACATCCAGCCATAGAAACCATGCCAAAACTGACATGGCACCCGAGCAGCTCTTGAGCTGACCAACTCCTCTCGAATTATCCAATCCATGCCAAAATGGAAAACAAATGTTAAATGATGATGATGGTTGTTTTAAATTAACCGTGCATGATTGAATGATGTGATTATTTTTAGAATAAGTTATGATAGACCAAACAGGTAGAATATTTAGGTGAGATACTACCACCTTGGGCTGTTGTCGGAGACACTTGCCCAAGGTGCCAGACAGTGGGACTGACCCTCAAATCACATGGTTAGCAAGCAAGCTTCTTAAACACACAACCACGCCTGCACCTAAATCACTCTTGAAAACCAAAAGTTTGTATTATAGAACTGCTGGGGTAGTTTGCAGGCAGGTTGATATCAAACGGGTTGGCAGGTTGAACTATTAATTCCAACAGATCAAGCAACTGTACAGAAGATGTACCTGAGTCAATTCAATTAGCTTACAACTCTTTTGTTACCCACCTTTTGACCTTTCAAAGGTAAAACTTTAAATTCTTTTGTATATTATAATACAAGTTGTACTTTGGTGTTTAGCTCATATTAAAGACATAGGTTGTTCTGTCTTGTCTTTCTGTTTCTTAGTCGGTCATCTCCAAATATCACTTATTCAGCTTATAGGGTTCAAAGAAGCCTCTATGTGGTCACTTGACCTGCTAGAAACAACAGCCATTTATATATATCCAAGCTTGTTTTTCATTCCACCTTACACTTCAGTTTTGCTGTTTAAACCCAGGTCAACAATGTTGAAGAAGAATAAAATCTTTCATCAAGGACACTCCATCCATGACTATTCCATATCAACTTGTTGGTGGTAGTAATTTATCTTTCATTATCTCTTTACTTGACTCAGTCATTAGACAGCGGTCATGCTTGAAGAATATTTAGTCAATTGAATTGACCCCAGAGCTCTTTTTGTCCCCCCCCCCACCTCCATTTGACAGCTGGTGTTGGTTTGTTTATGTCCTCATAACTTAGTGATTCAGCAAAAGAAACTAATAGAATAAATGCCGGGCTTTAATCGAATAAGTACTGGGGTTGATTCATTCGACTGAAATTTCTTGAAGGCGGTGCCCCAGCATGGCCACAGTCTAAATGACTGAAACGAGTGAAAGATAAAAAGTCACACATCACACACACACACACACACACACACACACACGACATTCATCTTATGACTGTGCCTCTAGCTTTGTATATTACCTGCCTCTTGGTTGACACTCTGAGTTTTACGTGTATAGAGTATGGGGGGGGGGGTGATGGGAGAGGGCCAGAGGTTAACAAGTTTAATACTCAGGGAATCTCTCCTCCACCCCCACCCCCTATCTCTATCTCTCTCTCCCTCTTTCTTTCTCTGCAGACAATATGTGAATGTTCCAAGTTTTGCAATCTGCAGTTGTACTGAAACGAGCATGTAAAACTGAGTGTTAAGCTTCTCAGTCTCTCTCTCTCTCTCTCTCTCTCTCTCTCTTTGTTCTGTGTGTGTGTGTGAATGTCTTTTTTTCAATCATTTATTTTTTTTTTTTTTTTCGTCATTTTTGTTTTGTTTTTTTGTCTTTATATCATTCTCATCCTTTGAATTCCAGTCTACATTTCACTTTCTTTTTCTCACTCTCTATTTCTCTTGCACATGTCTCTCTCTCTCTCTCTCTCACTCTCTCACTCTTTCTCTCTCTCTCTCTATCTTTCTCTCTCTCTCTCTCTCTTTCTCTCTCTCTCTCTCTCTCTCTCTCCCTTCTCACTCTCTCTCTCCTCTTATTCTCTCCCTTCTCTTTTTGTCTCTTTCCTCTGTCTCTCTCTCACACACATACATGGACACAAGGACACTTACTCTCTCCCTCTCTTCCTCTTTCTCACACACACACACACACACACATGAACACTCTTTCACACACACATCTAACATTTACATGTAATGTCATATCTTTTCTAATCGCTTTCTTTCCTTCTTTCTTTCTCTCTCTCTCTCTCCCTCCCTCTCTCTCTCTCTCTCTCTCTCTCTCTCTCTCTCTCTCTCTCCACCTCTCTCTCTCTCTGTCTTACTCTGTAGGATGATGATGATGAAATAATCGTAGATGATGCTGAAAGTCTTGATGTTTTACCTCAAAGAGACAACCCTGAAATAGTTGTGACAGCTGACAAAGTATTTGAAGCGGAACTCAATGCCCGGGCAGAGGCTGTTGTAGAACAGACTTTAGGTGGGTGACTCATTCATTGCATTACCTTTTCTCTTTTTCCATTTTTTCTTTTTCTTTTTTTTTTTTGTTGTTGCTGCTGCTGCTGCTCTGTTTCTGTGACTTTTTGGTGATTGTTTTGTTTTGTTTGTTGTTTTTTTTGTCTATTTAATTAATTCGCCCTCATCCTCATGTCTTTCACACAGATGTTTGGATGCATGTGTGTGTGTTGTGTGTCTGTTTGTGTATGTATGTGTTTGTGTATGTTTGTGTGTGTCTGTGCATGTGTAAATTTGTTTGTGTGCATGTGTGTATTTGAGTTTGCGTGTGTGTGCATGTGTATATTTGTGTCTGTTTATGTGCATGTGTATATTTGTGTGTGTGTGTACTTGTGTGTGTTAGTGTGTATTTGAGTTTGCATGTGTGCTTGTACATGTGTATATTTGTGTGTGTCTGTTTATGTGTGTGTTTGTGTGCATGTGTGTATTTCAGTTTGTGTGTGCTTGTGCATGTGTATATTTGTGTATGTGTGTTTGTGCATCTGTGTACTTGTGTGTGTGTCTATATGCATGCGTGTGTGTGTGTGTGTGTATCTGCATGCAGGCGTGTGTGCATGTTTGTCTACATACATGTGTGTTAGCATGCATGTGCATATGCACGTGTTTAATTTTTGTTTGTGTATGCGCGTGTTTATTTGTGCCCGTGTATACGGGGGAGAGAGTGGAAGTGGCATGAGTTAGTGGAGAGAGAGAGAGAGAGAGACAGCAGTTCCATTTTTGGTTCAAAATCCAACAACACTGGTTGTTTTTGTTGTTTTTTTTTTGTTGTTCACTCAACCATGACTTTCTCGCCCTCTCCACCACCCCGTACATTCAAACAATGGGTTGACCAATGTTTAGTGGTTGTGAGGTAGAAGTGCTACATAGACACCACCGCCGCCGCCACCACCACCACCTTCATGAGGATTGTGGTGGTGGTGATGGCGTCTTCCTTTTCTACCATGTTTCTTTCTTTCAATTTCCTTTTCATGTTTTTGTTCTTTCGCTTGTTTTCTTTCATTTTTTTCTTTTTTTTTACTTCTCCTTTGTATTTTCTGTTCATTTCTTTCTCTCATTCATTTTGTATACACACACACACACACACACACACACACACACACACACACACACAGGCACACAATACCCTCTTCCCTTCTCTCTCGCCAATGCATGTGCACGCACACACACACACACACACACACACACACACGCTCTCTCTCTCTCTCTCCCTCCCCCCCCTTTCCACTTCACAACATGCACTCCCTTAGTTTTTTTCTTCCCATTTTCCTATCCTTTATTTCTTCTCTTAATTCGTTAGAGCATTCACCCTTCTTATCATCATCAATTTTCTTTGTACCTAAGAATTAATTAATTATACATAAAATGAAACCTTTTATATTATTTAACTATACAAACCCATCAACCAAAAGAAAACTCGTTTTGTCTTCCCCCTCTCTCTCTCTCTCTCTCTCTCTCTCTCTCTCTCTCTCTCTCTCTCTCTCTTTTTCTTTTTAGTTTCCTCCTTTCGTCAATGATCTATGACTTCAGCAGCAAATAGTGTCTGCTGTTCATGTCTTGTTGAAGTTCAACTTTTTTGGCACTAACTCCAATGGAACTTCCTCTAATTCTTTGATACAAAACTGCCTCTTTTACTGATCCCACCTCTGATAATTACACAGAAAACTACTGGATTCTTTTAAAACTGTTCATATTTAAATTAAGAAACTTTGCATCATTAATTTTATGCAACAATATTTTGTCATGTTCTAAACATTAGCTAGATATAATAAAATAAATAAAGAAAAAAGTTTGTTTTTACTGAATGCAATCAAATTCTGCATTTTTAAAAATCAATACAAGCACATACACTGTATATTCCATTTAAAATATGTTCATGAAAGGGTTAATTTGGATGAAATTAAATCTTCAATTATTTATCATTTCGGTGGCAACTTCATTCAGTTCACTAACGTTGTTGAGAATAGCTCTTCCACATAGATTCTTTTCTGTGTAATTAACCCCCTTTTTCTTTTTTCTTTTTTTATTTTTTAACATATTTCGATGAAAATTCACTATCTTTGTTTCAATTAATTTTGAAAATAATGAAGAATTTAGTTAAATAATTTGAAATTTTGATGGAAGCTTTTAATTCAGATCATGTTAACCTTTTAGCATCCAGATTAGTCTGTGAAATATGTAGCTTATTTATTCACGTTTTAAGTTAATCATACATTATCTTGTGGCTTTGAGATTTCGATGATGTATTTGTGTACTTTTACAATGACATTGCAGGGTAGTTGTGAGAGGCATGATCTGGCCAGTTTAAACACAAAGCAGGGTAGAATATTTGGGCCTGATAGGGCTGGTCTAAATGCTAAAAGGTTAACCCTTTTGTTACCATATTCCTGTTGAAATTTACTGCTTTGTTTCATTATCACTTTGCTTGGAAACAGGCGGCAGTTGTGACTAGGAAGGGCATCATATCATAGGAAATTCTAGCTCAAGGAAGTCTCACCTGACTCTTTCTTGCAAGCATGGAAAAGTGGATGATAAAACAACGTTGGAAATGATGCTTTAAACATATGGCCGAAACTTTGAGGTCACTGTCAATGATATTCTTGTTTAAGAATATAATGAATTTGTACGAAGGAGTAACCCATTGAATTAATGTCAAATTGTTTTTATTATAACTGAACATAAAAACAAATGTTAACACACACACATACACACACACACACACACACACACACACACATTTTGAGCTTCTTGCATTTCCCATCAACCAAACTTACTAACAAGACATTAGTCAGCCAATACTATGGTAGACACTTGCCCAAGGTGCTCCACTGTAGGATTGAACCCTAAACCATGTGACTGCATAATGAACTTCTTAACCACATGGATGCACGCCTGCACGTATCCATATCCATCATCATTGATTGTATCCTCAGCTAACCTCTTTTCTGTGCTTTCTTCAGGTTCTGATATGTGGCATTCCACAGAAGAAGATATTGATGTTGTATCAGTTGAAAACAGTGCCAATGGTGCCACTTCTGGTAAGCTACACTCAACTCTGCCCATACTCTCCTGAACACTCCACTCTCGTTTATTCTTTGGAGCTTTGTCCTAAGACAACGTCTCACTGTGATTTACTTTATATTTATTTATACATGAATATGTATGTGTATATATATATATATATGTCTGTGTGTGTGTGTGTGTGTGTGTGTGTGTGTGTGTATGTATGTTTGGATATATGTATATATGTCTGTATATATATAGATATATATGTTTGGATATATGTATGTGTAAATAGGTATACATGTATGTGTATATACATGCATAAGTATATATAAATACATGAGTGTGTGTGTCATATTTATAGTAAGAGGAATTTGATACAAAGCAATAGTGTCAAAATCAGGGAGAGTAACAATATACTTTAGTGTAAAATCAGACGAAAGGTTAACAAATATTACCGATCTTAGATACCAAAAATTGGAGGTCCTATTATTTCTAAGATTCCATTGTGTTCAAGTAAATATGATTGTGTGTGTATACATTTATAAATATGTGTGCATATACACAACTATTACTTCCTTGGGTAAATGGATTCCGTAGATGGAGACTTAAAGAAGGGACTGTCACTGTTTTCATTCAAACATTTTTGTGTGAAGACATGGGATTGAAACAGTGACACGCACTTGGACATACATTCATACACACTCATGAAATAGATAAGTTGGTACATAGATGGATGGACGGGCGGGCAGGCGGACTGATAGGTGGATGCTTAGATAGACAGGTAGGTTAATAGATGGATAGATAGATAGATAAATGTATAGGTAGATACTCATGGATGGATAGATAGATAGTTATAGATGGATACTTAGACAGTCAAAGACAGACGTAACTGGATGGATAGACAGGCAGCTAACTATAAAGCACAGGTATGGCTGTGTGGTTTGGAAGTTTGCTTCCCAACTTCATATCTTGAGTTCACTGTCACTGCACATCAGTTGAGTCTTCTACTATAGTCCCAGACCTTCCAAAACCTTTGGGAGTGAATTTGGTCAATGGAAACTGAAAGAAGTCCATTGTGTGTGTTAGTGTTTGTTTACATTTGAGCTCTATGAACATTGTGAACTACAAGTGACATTATTGTCACTTCTTGCACCAATAAATTACCTGCTAGCTTCACACCTTTAAAAAATATGTGATGTAAGAGCTCCTTTACTTGAAAAAGAAGGGTTAGTGACAGGAAAAGCATCTGACTGTAAAACGATTCCTCAATAATATGTTTGTGCAAACCATGCTAGCCTGGGAAAATGGATATAAAACGAATGAAGAATATATATTATTGGATTTTATTTTGACCAAGTCAGTCTCTTGTTCTCCGAGTTTCACCTGTGTGTGCACAGGGTTTGCACACAAGTTGTAACCAAAGATCCTGGGCAGAGTTGCAAAAGATCTGACTCGACCAAAATTAATTTCTTCTATGGTTTTGAATACTGTTTTTTGCCTAACAGACAACATCAAACATACGTATGTACATATGTAGGTAGTAGACAGATACTATGCCAGAAGGACATTAGATAAGTTCATTATGGCCATATTCATTGAGAATCAAATCTTTTAAACTAATTATTCTAAACACAATATTTGTGGGGGGTTTGTGTGTGTTTTTGCAAAATTCATGTGCACCTCTTTTACTAATGCTTTCCGTTTTTTTATTTGTTTCCAGAGTCTGTTCTTTTGGATTCCGATCACTTTGGTTACTTTTCCCAATTTCGCAACATTAACAGCAATAGCAATGAGGGTCAACTAAGATTGCTCGGTGACCTGGCCAAGAATTTTCGCCACTATATGGACCACTTATCAAACTTAGCTCAGGATGACCCCTATTGTAATAACTCGTCGCTGGCATCTGAAGAGCAGAAAGAATCTCCTTGCAGCTGGTCACAGACCAGCATTAGTTCTGCTTTGGAATATAATTCTAGTATGGATGAGCCTGCCGAAACCTCAGACCACGTGACTGGAATATCCCGATCGCGTGCGAGCAGCAGTTCAAATGGAATTGGTAGACGAGGAGCTACTTCTTCTGGACACTCTAATAATATAATGGACTCGTTAAATCCTTATACCCTTTTTAATCTACCTCGTCCCAGCTCTAGTAGGTCACGTTTCCGCTGCACTCTGCTCCGTGCAGACTCTCCTTACCCCAACACATGGTCGAATGCCGGTGCAAGTGGCAGCAGCAACAGTGCATCCAGCAATCACCATCATCACCGCCGTCATCACCATCATCATCACCATCATCACCCGCATCGACACCACCACCATCACCAGTCTTCTTCGGTCGTCTCCAAGTCGACGGGGGAGGACAAGGACTTCACATCGTTGCACCATAACCATTGTTTCAAGCGCCAGCATGTACACGGCGCCAATTCACTGTGTACAGGTTCAGATCTAAGACCGCGTGAGCGTAGAAACAGCAACAGCAGCAGCAGCAGCAGCTCGGCTTCTGATATTGATGTACTAAATTTACCAACTGGTTCTCATGTTGATTTAAACTCAAGTGCCAGCCGAATGGCTTCTCGCAGTCATTCCACCAACCACAGTCCTTCTGCGCACAGCAGCAGCAGCAGTAGTAGTAGTAGTAGTAGTAGTAGTAGCGTTGGTGGTAGTAATAGTGGTGGTAATGACGGTATAAATCTCCTTTCTTGTTGTGGTGGAAACACGGGTGAAACCTCTAATGAACAGTTAGTCGCACATCCTCCACCAACAAGAAGGTACAACAGTAGCAGCAACAGCAACAGTGAATGTTTAGCCAGTGTCGAAAACCAGTTGACCTCTGTTTGCTCACCCAAGCCATGTCGTGTTGGAACACGTAATGCTAACCAAGAGACGGGCCATAGTTGCACTGGCCACACCACCATCCCGACCTCTCTAAATGCTAGCAGTGGTCAATTTGCTGCAGGCAGCAGTACTGACAACTGCAGTAGCGCCTACGTCGACTGCGAACTGTGCATAACACCCAGGAGCGATGCAACCCGTGGTTCTTGCATCCAGCACAGCAGAACCGACAACACGACAGAACCAATCGACTGTGACCAGAGGAACGACCCTCAATCCGAGTTGAGTAACTCTAGTAGCTGTGGCAGCAGTCTAAGTCAGACCTCTGGAAGTTTACTCTCGAAACTCTTGACCGTGGCCACAAACATCAACAACACAACCGGAGAAAGCAGTGTTAGTTCTAACACTGACAACTCCACGGGAGACGAGACCAGTGGCAGCACGCAAAACGGTGACGGTCAGTCGCAGTCGCCTTTATCATCCTCTTCCTCTTCCCCTTCTACGTCATCCTCATCTTCGTCGTCATCGTCTTCATCATCCTCATCGTCATCTTCGAGATTGTCATCACTGTCAAGTACGCACGGTGACTGGCAGGAGCCATTTCCTGTTATACCCGACGTGCAACTCTCTTCGGATTCTGACGACAGTGATATTGAAGTTGTCAAAGTAGAAACACTCAACAGCAGGTAAGTATTCCATCCGGTGTCATTTTCTTTTTCTCTTTTCCCTCCCCTCTTCATTTATTACCTCCACCTTGGCAAAGGTACTGTTTTCAGTTGTGTTCATTTGTTTGTTTGTCTGTGGATAAGATATCTCAAGAACCGCAGGATGAATTCGGATGAAACTTTCAGGGATGTTTGGCCTCATGACCTCATTGAACAACATAGATATATATATATATATATATATATATATATATATATATACAGGTATATAAAATATCATAGAATAAATCTTCCTGGATTATGAAAATTATCTCTGCCTCCTGAGTATGTTTGGTAATTTCATGTTTTGTGCTCTGTTTAGCCTTTATGATGCCAACCTGCCTGAAACTGTCCTTGGTCCTGTGGTATAGATTTCCTATTTTAAAAACGAAAACAGAAAACGAACTTTTTTCGAACAACGATAAAAAAATTGATAAACGAGACATGCAACATAAAGAGTATACTCCTTTGTCAGTTATATATAATAAATTCTTCCAGATGGAAGTTTTTGTGTTTTGATATTTCATATATGGTTAAGAAGTTTACTTCTCAGCCACATGGTTTTGGGTTCGGTCCCACTGTGTGACACTTTAAACAAGTGTTTTCTACTGTAGTCCTGTGCTGACCAAATCCTTGTGAGTGGATTTGGTAAATAGAAACCAAAAGAAGCCTATTGTGTAAAACGCACAGCATGCTTTTTTAGTTTCCATTTACCAATTTTACTTACAAGGTAATTTGTTGGCTGGCAGATATAGTATTGGCGGGGGTTGAGGGTGCACATGCGCCCGTTTGTGCTTCCTTGTGTTGACATTGCTTAAATAGCTGTAAATGAGTATTGTCAGCATAGAAGTGGTGTCCTTCATTTACAAACTCAGGGAAAAGATGTCTGGCCAGGATGAAATATTACCTTGCTTGGAAATAGTTAAGGGCTGGGAACAGGAAGGGTAACCCTCTTGTAGAAAATCTACTTCAGCCAAATTACGTCTGGTTCATGTAAACATGGGAGAAGTGAACATTAAAACAATGAGCATCACAAACACCCACACAGCTTTCCTGTTTAAAAAAGAAAACTGGGTGAGGCAGACGTATTAAAGGGAGGTAATTCAATGGCAGTTCCATAAAGAGTTAACTGTCGCCAGTAAACATTCTCCCTCTTTCTCTTTTAATCGATCTCTCTTTTTTTTTTTTGCTATCTCTCTCCTTTCTCCTGGCCTCTATTCTCCTTTTAATCTCTCTGAATTTTTTTATTCTCTTGCTTTGCAGACGTCCTCCAAATGGAGCTGATGGCAGGACCACAGTCGTCGTTGACCTTACAGAATCCGATGATGGTAACATAAAACATTTCTCAGCTTTCTCAAATTAACTTTGTATTAATTGATCCTTGTCCTAATTAACACCGACCAAATTCACGTGCCACGTTGCTGTAAAATACAAGAGTAGTCTAACGGAATTAACTGCATACTTTAAGCATGTCTACACTTTCTTTTTAATCCAAACTCTAGAAATATAGAGAAAAGCTATGATTAATATAGCCATCATTTATGACTCAGCCATAAAGTCAGGATATTTTACCCTTGTGTAGGGTGCATAGTCTTGCTTGCTCTAGAGCAGTAGCATTCTTCAATGTGGGTTCCGAGGGTCTTATGGCTTTTGCAAAAAATTCCTGAGATAGGCTTCTTTCAGTTTCCATCTACCAAATTTACTTACAAAATTAAAGTTAGCCTTCGGGCTGTAGTCGTAGTAGTAGTAGTAGTAGTGGTAGTAGATGCTTTGCCCAAGATGTTGCACAGTGGGACTGAACCCCAAACTACTTGGTTAGCAGCTTCTTAACCATGTAGCCATTGCCAAAGAAAAGAAAACCAAGCGGTTGACTGCATTTGTCATTGACTGATTGTTTACTCTTAACTCTTTTACTTGTTTCAGTCATTCGACTGCGGCCATGCTAGGGCACCGCTTTTAGTCGAGTAAATCGACCCCAGGACTTATTCTTTGTAAGCCTAGTACTTATTCTATCAGTCTCTTTTTGCCGAACCGCTAATTTACGGGGACGTAAACACACCAGCAAGCAAGCTACTTACCACACAGCTACTCCTGCGCCTTTATTTATTAAAAGAAATCTCCTCGTCTGTGTATTTCATAGCTTTGTAATGTTAAAATCTGTTTGTTTTTTTTAAATTTTGTTTCAGAACCCCTTTTAAGGTCTTGTGCGATGCTGTGCCAGCAACCTTCAACTGTACCTACCTCTCTTACAACATCGACAACCAGTTCTTCGGCCTGGCCAGTGTTTTCTACGGTCATTTCCTCGTCTGCATCAGCAGCAGCAGCTGCTTCGGCCCCGCGGATGACCACGTCGCCTTCCGCGGGGCAATCTTCCTCGCACAACATGCCGTCGTGCATGCTGTCTGGTTACAGTCCGTTGCCGACCAGCTCTGGACATCACCGACACCAACACCATTACCACACACCCACAATGGCATCGGCCGTGTCCCCGCAGCCGCCACACCAACACCAGCACCAACACCAACACCAGCACCACCACCAACACCAACATCAGTCTCAGCACCACCACCAGCATCAACACCAACACCACCAATCTCAGCATCACCAGCACCACCAGCATCAACGCCAACACCAGCACCAACACCAGCACCAGCATCATCAACACCAGCAATCTCTACAACCGTTACCTGCTCACCTGATGCCCATACCAACCTTTTCATCACCTTGCTATTTTACGAACCGTCAGTCATGCTCAGACCATACGTACAGCTGTATACCAGTCAATGGATGGGTGAGTAACGTTATCGATTTCATTAATTACATGCAATTTGCAGTTTTTTACATTGCAAAGGCGCTTGGCTCAGCTCTCAATCGTTAGGCCATGAATTCGGTTCCTGGGGACACAATATGCCCTTGAGCAAGACCCTTCATTTCATGTTGCTCCAGTCGGCTCAACTGGCAAAAATGAGGTTTTACCTGTCTTTCAAAGGGCCAACCTTTGTCACACTCTTGTCACACTGAATCTCCCTGAGAACTACATTAAGGCTATACGTGTCTATGGAGTACTCAGCCACTTGCACGGTAATTTCACAAGCGGGCTGTTCCATCCATTGGGTCAGCTGTCACCCTTGTCATTGTAACTGACAGAATGCCAGTTACTTATGTTCTAAGTTCAAAATCTAGCCAAGCTTGGCTTTTCTTTTTATCCTTTCAAGATTGATAAAATAAAATGCTAGTTAAACACAATGGCTGGAGGTACCAACTAACCCTCTTCTCCCAGTAATTGTTGGCTTTCTGGCTAAATTATAACCCATTAATTAACTGAAATAGTGTTGTTCTATATTTAAGAGATGAGGAATTATGTACATTATTTACATTTGATGGATATTTGTCCTCATTTTGTTTGTTGATAACACAACGTTTCAGCTGATATACCCTCCAGCCTTCATCAGGTGTCTTGGGGAAATTTCGAACCTGGGTTCTCATTCCTAAGGTATTTTTTTTTTATATTATTATTGTTATTATTATTAAGGTCACTGCCTGGAATCGAACTCAGAATCTTGGGGTTAGTAGCCTGCGCACATGGGGGTGGTTGGAATCCTTCCACAACACTATGATACAAACTTCCTGTTTTAAAATTATCTAAATCAATTGAAACAGTCGGTGTATTTCAACAGAAATATGGTATCGAAAGGGTTAAGTTGGCAAAACATTTTATATTACCCAGTCTGTAAATCCTTCTGGAAGGGGGCAGGAATGCAAGCAAGCCAACATGCCTCTTGATTGGAAGGTTATTCCATCACTGGGTTACTCATTTACAGCTGGGTGAACTGGAACAATGTAAAATAAAGTGTTTTGCTTGAGAACACAACATGCCTCCTGGTCTGGGAATTGAACCCATGATTTAGCAATTTGTGAGTATGACACGCCTAACCAACTAAACCATGCACTTTAACATGAGACCTTATAATAATTAAATCTAAACATTGTGTCAATATAAATTAATATAAATTTGCATGTGTTTTCATCTGCAGCAACCAGACACTATGAGGAGATGTATGTTCCATGACAACATTCCACAGTCTTCTGTTCCACCACAAGCTCACATTCACTCAAGTGCATATACACATGGCTGTAAGTATCTGTTTGCCAGTCTATGTGTCTGTCTGAATATATATAGCCATCTGTGTGTTGTTTCTATCTGAATATATATCTGTTTGTATGTGTGTGTGTGTCTATCTGAATATCTGTCTGTCTGAGTATGTGTGTATCTATCTGAATACATATATGTCTGTGTGTGTGTGTGTGTGTGTGTGTGTGTCCATGTGTCTATCTGAATATATTTCTGTCTGTGTGTGTGTCCACGTGTCGATCTGAATGTCTGTCTGTATGTGTGTGTGTGCCTGTGTCCATGTGTCTATATGTGTGTGTGTCCATGTGTCTATCTGAATATATATCTGTATGTGTGTGTGTGCATCCATGTGTCTATCTGAATATGTATGTGTCTATGTATATGTATGACTGTTTAGTTGCCCCCCCCCCCCCCCCCCGTTGGTTTAATTCAAGTTAGTTCCTGTTTCTCATTGACTGCCATGTTATGTTGGCAAATAATCTTTAAAATTCTTTATTTATTCATTACAATAATACATGTTGTCATCATCATCATTTATTATCCATTTTCCATGCTGGAAGGGGTTGGATTGTCCAACAGGAGCCAGCAAGCTGGAGGGGCTGCACCAGCCTCCAATTGTCTCTTTTACCATAACCTCTACAACTGGATGCCCTTCATAGCACCAACCACTTTACAATGCTTTTTACGCATCTTATTGTTTATACAACTGTTATTTGTTTTTATTTTAAATATGTCTTAATTTTTATTATTGTTGTTCTCGTTAACTTTTTTCATTTCACCTTATTATTTAACGAATTTCACTTATTCTCTCTCTTTTTCCCCTCCTTTCCAGGTATGTGTGCCCACAACAGCCATATGTATCACAATCCTTACCGTTCCCGACCGCCACCTGCTCACATTCACCATCACCATTACCACTCGGCTCTCGTGTCGATACCACACTCCCTCCATCTACCCCCTCTGCCTCCTCCTCCGCCGCCTCCGCCTCCCCCTCCGCCTCCCCCGCCCCCGCCGCCTCCACAGCAAGCATCGGCCCAAAGTACGTTGGCGCCGCCGCCGCCTCCCCCGCCCCACACTCCGGGTCCCTTGCCAGACATGCGGGACATGAGGTTCTCCACCGCTGTGCTCTTAGCTATCGCAGAGACTAACTATTCCGACAGCAACAACTCTGCTGGTAACAGCAGCTGCACTAATACGACTGCCTCAACGGCTGTTGGTCCCCATGCCATCCACAACGCATCGTCTTCGCTGTCGGTCTCCTCCAACGAAGCAGTCGACGGCAGCGGAGAGGAGGACGATTCCTACACTCGTCAAAGTAGTACCTTCAACAGCTATCTCAGAAGCCTTAACGAGAGGTCAACCTCATCTTCCGCTTCTTCCTCTGGACATTCGCGCAGACCTGTCGATATGCCAGCTCTTTTGTAAGTTTGCACCTTCTTTTTTATTTGGATTTCCTTTAAATAAAGCACTCGCTTTTTTATTTTTTTTATTTTTTGTAACTTTCTATTATTGAAAAGCAGAATTTGACTACATAACCCAGTTACTAAATCTTTTGCTCATTTATATATATATATATATATATATATATATATATATATATATATATATATATACATATATATATATATATATATATATATATATATATATCTGTAAAAATATGTGACACTTATTCGGTAGCCTCGATAAAACTCCAAGTTTCGGATGCCGGGGTGGGAACCGACGCCAACATCTCTTCAGTTATCCGGCCATTGAAAATTCCTGTGAAAATCTTTCTTTTGTTGTCCTTCCTATCAATAAATATATATATATATATATATATATATATATATATATATATATAGCATCATCAACATCATTGTTTAATGTCTGCCTTTCATGCTAGCATGGGTGGAACAAATATATATATATATATATATATATATATATCTGTGGTTGGTGAGAAAGGCAAGGATAATATTGTGTCTTAAGGTGAATCTTGTAGAAGGGGCTCTTTCATTGTCCCACATTGTAAGGGTGCTTGTAAATAGTTAGTGCAAGGAGAACAGAGCATGCAACCTGCAAACAACCTAAATATGCTATTTTATTATCTGCCCTTTTAATTCCAGTGTTATTGTTTCTCTTTATTTATTATTCTTTCTCTCCCTGCAGGCTGACAGAGCCCATGTCAAACTGTGTTGCTCCCTCTTTACACCAACATCTTCATCACCATTTTCACCATCCGAGCCATTTCTCCTTACTGTCAGCCAATAGTTTACGAACTCGAGAATTGCTCTTGCCTCGTCTTTTAGGAATGGGTGCGCCATTATCGGTGAGTATTCTTCTTGTTCCTCTAAATACTATTCTGTTACCAATGAATCTGTGCCGTTAAAAACACCTGCTGCATATGGAATTGGTCTTATTATTAGATTGCTTCTAAGGTGCACCCAATTAAATGTATTTCTGTATATTGCAGTATCTACCTTACAATACAATCATCATCATCATCGTTTAACGTCCGTTTTCCATGCTAGCAACAGCTTAGGGCTAACTAAAGCCTTGAGTGAATTTGGCAGATGGAAACTGAAAAGAAGCCCGTCATGTGTGTGTGTGTGAGAGAGAGAGAGAGAGAGAGAGAGAGAGAGACTATTAGTGTTGGTGCGTTTGCATCCCCATAACTTAGCGGTTCAGCAAAAGAGATTGATAGAATAAATACCAAACTTTTAAAAGAAATAAATACTAGGGTCAATTGATTTGATTGAAAATTATTCAAGGCAGTGCTCCAACATGGCCACTGTCTAATGACCAAAACAAGTAAAAGTTAACATATATAGGCTCAGGCATGGTGTGTGGTAAGAAGCTTTCTTCCCAACCACATGGTTCTGAGTTCAGTCCCACTGCATGGCACCTTGGGCAAGTATCTTCTACTCTAGCTTCAGACCAACCAAAGCCTTATGAGTGGATTTGGTTGGCAGAAACTGAAAGAAGCCTATCGTGTGTGTATGTGTATATATATATATATGTGTGTTTGTGTGTCTGTCTGTCCCTCCACCATCACTTGACAACTGATGTTGGTGTGTTTATGCCCCCATGACATAGCGGTTTAGCAAAAGAGACTGATAGAATAAGTACTAGGCTCACAAAGAATGTGTGCTAGAGTTGATTCGTTTGGTTTAAGGTGGCGCTCCAACATGGTCATGGTCAAATGACTAAAAGAAATAAAAGAATATATATATACTGGCTCCTGTGCAAGTGGCACGTAAAAGCACCCACTACACTCTCGGAGTGGTTGGTGTTAGGAAGGGCATCCAGCTGTAGAAACTCTGCCAGATCAGATTGGACTCTGGTGTAGCCATCTGGTTCGCCAGTCCTCAGTCAAATCGTCCAACCCATGCTAGCATGGAAAGTGGATGTTAAACGATGATGATATACTGTGAATGAACAAACAGCTTTTGTATGTGTGACATTGATCATTTTGTGTGCTTTTGAGTTGGTTAGTCTTGGAGATGGATCAGAATTGAGAGGAATTGCTGTACTATAGCAAAAAATGGTGACAAAGATGAAAAATGAAAATTTCCGTAATGTTAGCTGAGATACTCGTTGGGTGAAGGAGGAACAAAGCCATTGGTTTATGCATGACTTTTAGGTTAACAGAGTAAAAAAAAAATAGGTTATAACATGAACAGGCAAAAAAAAAGAGGAAAAAAATGCTTTCATTGTAATATTTACTTGTAAACCTGTGACATGGTAACCAACTAAAGAAAGCTGAGCTAATAACAATAGCCTTAGAAAAGGTATTACACAAAATTTATAAATATCTTTTGCTGGAAGACAACAGCAAAAATCAACTCCATGCTGTTTGTGGTAAGGCATGCGAAAGGATACAGTAAAAAAGCACTTGGGTAGGTAATGTATAAAGATATTTAAATTAAGCTGATTGGTGGAGTGGGGTGGGAAGTCTTTTTGTTTTTGTTTTTGTGTTTGTTTTTTTTCTCTCCTCCGTTTCAGTTTACTTGAATATTTGTTGCAGCAACAGAAAATCTGAAGAGGGCAATGCATGGTTATTGATACAGTAGTTTCTTAATGCAAATTGATTACAATCTGTCTACGGAAGATTAGTACTTGGTCCTATTTTTGTATGTTCTCAGAGCCAACCGCCACTGAACACGATTCTTGTATAAGAATAATAAATGTGTATATATGTATGTGTGTGTGTGTGTATGACAGCTTTCTATCAGTTTCTGACAAAGCTTTGGTCGGCTCTGAGCTATAGTGGAAGTTGTTTACTTGTCTATGTTACCGTGCTGTGAGACTGAATCCAAAAATACATCGGTAGGAAGCAGGCTTCTTAACCACACTGCCATGCCTGCTTCTATAATGAAGCACACAATACAAACGGTTGTTCAGATGAGGTGGAGGGGAATCGATGCTGTTTCGATTTTGGTAAATAAACAGTGATTAAAAGGCAAACAATCGACAGGAAAACGGTGATGATCAGGTACTCTAGAGTACCAGTGTCAGCATGTGGGTTATCAGTTAAACTCAGTTCATTCTGTGTCTTCTATTTGGCCATGAAATTATCTTTTACTTGCTTCAATCATTAGGTTGTGGCCATGCTGGGGCACTGAAGAAATTTTTTTTTAGTTGATGAATCAACCCCTGTATTTTATTTGTTTTCTCTTTAAACTGGTACTTATTTTATTGGTCTCTTTGCTGAACTGCTAAGTTATAGGGGTGTAAACACACCAACACCAGTTGTCAAGCAGTAATAGGGGCCAAACACACACACACACACACACAATGGGCTTCTTTCTGTTTCTGTCTACCAAATCCACTTACAAGGCTTTGGTTGTCTCAAGGTTACAATAGAAGATGCTTAAGTTACCATGCAGTGGGACTGAACCTGGAACTATGTGGTTGTGGAGCAAGCTTCTTACCACACAGCACTGCCTGCACCTACAAAATTTTTTTTTTTTTTTTGTCGAAATAGCCATACAATGTTTTTATTGCATAAATTTCCCATTACACACCAGTATTATTAGACACACCTATAATTATAGACTCAAAAGAAAAAAAGTGCATTTTGAAGTACAACAATATAATTCACTGTCTTACCTGACTCTTGGTTCAATGTTGACTTCAATCGTGAAATGCACAGACATTTCAGTTACTGTTCAACAGGGAAAATAATTTGATATTTTCTGTGGCAAGTAACAATAATTTCTCTTTGTTGCTTCGAGGCTCAGTACATCTAAGATCTAGCAGTAACATGCATGGACTGGCACTCTACACCAACTGGTTAATTTTCCTGGGTGGCTGTGCGTTTAATTGATTTGCCATGCTAATTGGTATGTGTCGTTTTTCTTCTGCTTCACTGCAATATTTTTTTTGCATTCGAGTCAGGTTTATTAACACCGCCATGTTATGTTTTCAAAATTGTCGATGGGGGACACAGTATTTCATTTTACCACCCTGTAATATACTAACCAAGTATATTAAAGGTTTTATAAGTCAGTACTGTGTTCTACTTTTTGTGTTAGCAGTGCAATTCAATCACTTTTTAAGTTTATCTCTACAGATTTTCAATAGCTTTTACAGCCAGCTCTGTAAATTAGGAAGTTTCATATGCAAACACATCTATGTAAACAATGTAGTCAAAGTTAGAAAAATAAGTAAGTGGTGTATATACACATTTCAGGAGTTCTTGCTTTTTCTTCAGTGTCACATCCAACACATCAACTGTCCACGAATACAGAGAAAGAGCCAGAGCAGAACAGATTTTATGCTGTCGAAGGATTCTACAACTACTCACATTTTCAAAGAGATAGTGGGGAGGTGGAGCTGGATAGTGATAAAAGAGTGATGAGCTGCCAGGAGTGAGGAGAGTAGGAGTAGGTGATCTCTGGTGATCTGAGTCAGTTTACAATGAAGGGCTTTAATTTGAACCATATCAAAATATGTGACAGATTTGAATTCCTGGCACAGGAGGTCAATAAATTTTAAGTCCTGTTTGTTTGTTTGTTGTAATTCCATGTATTGAAATAATTTAATATCTTTATTCTAGCAGGGGAGCAACTTGGACAATCATATGTCAGGAATTACACGAGGGGCTAGCCAGGCAGTTATTGACCAGAACACCTTGCCACATAAATATACGAAAGTAAGTATGGCCAGATTTACCCTTTTTTCAAAAAAATTTTTTTGCCAATGATCAATTTATGTATATTCTTGCTTGCTTTCCTATCTGTTTTCTTGTTTAGCTCTAGATCAGTTGTAATGATGCTGACCATTCCATCTGTTTCCTATGCACAGTGCACCCAGCAGCTCATTGCCAGATTATACCAGTACGGTGTGATTTGAGGGTTATTTTGCTGCTGTTTGTAGCAAGCTGTGCAGAACCTCCAGTGTTGATTCACAATCATTTGTAATTCTCCAGCGAGTTACTTGATCTATTTTCATAAAACAATCTGTTTTTCTAAGCAAAAAAAGGAAAAGTACATCTCTAACTATCACTCACTCTTCCCATTTTTGTACCCACCCACACTCCTTTCTTCTGTCTCTACTCAGTTCACCTCACATTGTATTATTAGGGTCTGCCTTGACACTTTATGTCCACTGTTTTATCTCCTTTCCAGCTCTATCCTAGTTAATCCCACCCACTTCTCCTATAGTGTGGATTGCTATATATCTCCTCTACAGCCAGAAATCTGTTCTGTTTTGGTCCCTTTTTTCATATCCTAACATAAAGCCGCTTCCCTTTCTACTGTAACCCCACTCAAATACAGGGGACCTTAATGTTGTGAGTTCCTTGGCGACCTCACTAGTGCTGGTGTCACAAAGATAACCCCTTGTGTTAGGAAGGGCATCCAGCTGTAGAAGCCATGCCAGAGCAGACGTTGGAGCATGGAGTATGATGCTGTCCTTGGATCCACTGGATCCTGTTTAACTATGGAAGATGGATATTAACTTATGATGATGACAACACTAAAAGTACTTGTAGGAAAGATAGAAAAACAAATGTGTCATTTAGAGTGTCAGCTGACCAGTTAGAGGAGGAGATGGTAAAGTGGTCAGTATTGACCTCCAAGGGTCTATGTGGCTATGCAAAGGATCAATAAATATCTGAAATGATTTTGAGAGCTGAATTATTAGTAAACTAAATCTGAAAGAGTGTAGTAATTTAAGGCTAAACAAGAGCACTCGGAGAGTGCAAACCTCTGCCAGGGCAACACCAACGTCCTCTCAAAGTCCCAGTCGAGCACTGAGGTCAATCTAACTGATTCGTCCCCTACCCCCAAATTACTGGCCTTGTGCCAAAATGTGAAACCGATATTTATGTTTCTGCCTTTTGGGAGATCATTTTCTTCATTGTTTCCTTGATTTTCCTTGACAGGTAAAGCGCAGTGTTGAGGAAGAAAACGAAAAATGTATTATATGTCTTTGTGAATTTGAACATGGAGAAGATATACGGTAAGTCTTAAAAAATGGTTACTAGACAGGAATTATAAACAAGTGGTGTACATTAATGTGTCTGTGTTGCTTCTCAGAGTGCACCAACATGTTCTTATATTTACTGATTTGTGCTTATAACATTAACCCTTTCGTTACCAACCCAGCTGAAGCCAGCTCTGGCTCTGAGTACAAATGTCTTGTTTTCATAAGTTTTGAATTAAAATCTTCCACCAAATCTTAGTCACAATTTATGTTCCTAACACTAGCTGAATGGTAACTAAGTTATTTTACTAAATTCTTTGTTATATTTAAAATTAATTGAAAGACACAGAGAGCGTCTCAAAATAAATACAATAACAAAAGGGTTAAACTGCCACTGTCTTACCCATTCTGGTTGCTATACAAAAGAAATAACTAGATGTAGAAAACAGGCTTTGTGCTATTCTCGTATCTGGATAATTGCACCATTTCTGGCAGTTGTAATGTAGATATATCTGTGACAATTGGGCACAAGTATGGCTATGTGGTTAAGAAGCTTGCTTTTTAACCACGTGTCCCTTTCCTTCATGGCATGTTAGTTTTGGAGAATACTTGAATCTTTAGTTTATCTCCCCTTCCCAAGTGGCATTTGTCTTAATTGTTATTTGGTAATTATTTCCCCTTCATCTAGAGGCAGAGATAATTTTAATGAATCTAGAATTTTTGTTGTGAGGTATTATTTAACAATGCAATATCTATCTACGTTGTTCAAATATATGCCACTTCAAGTTATTTCTCTTTGCTCGTTTTTTTCTCTTATACACACACACACACACGTGTGTGTGTGTTTGTGTGTATTCTTGTCTTGGCATCACTCAATGATTATAAATGGGTATCACTGTTGTTCAAGCAGCGCTGGATTAACCCATTATGCAAAATAAGCTCGTGCTTAGAGCATCAAGAGACAGGGGTGCCACATGAAATGAAAATGATTTACGGCATGAAAGAAATAAGTTTAAACTTATTAAAATAATATTTGTAATGCCTTATCTTTATTAAGTATAGAAGCAAAAGTTTTATGTAAAATTAATTTTAATATCATCAAACACTTTGCAATTAAAAAAAAAAAAACTTTTCAAATATAAATAAAATGGAAGCATACAAAAATAAACAAAATGGAAGCATACAAAAATAAACATTATTTTCTATCTTTCTGTGAATTTTGTTGCATTTTGAAAACAAAAATTTATTTTATGATTTATTATTGTTTACATTTTAAATTTATTTTCTTTACATTTTGCACCATTTATATATTCTTGAGGGCACCAAAACCTTTTAAGTGGTGAGGGCCTCTATGGGTCTTAATCTGGCCATGGGGTGAGAAATATCACCTGGCTTGGGAACAGGTGAGGGTCAGCAACGGGAAGAGCATCCAGCTGTAGAAAGATCTGCTTCAACAAAATTCCGTCTCATCCATGCAAGCAGAGGAAATCATCATCTGTTTTCCATGCTGGCATGGGTTGGATGGTATGACAGGGGCTGGAAAGGCCAGGGGCCACATCAGGCCCCGTTGTCTATTTTGGCATGGTTTCAGTGACTGGATTCCATTCTTAATGCCAACCACATAAGTGTGTCCTGGATGTCATTTTCATGGCACCAGAATTAGTGCCTTTTATGTGACACCAGCATCAGTGCCATTTATGTGGCACCAGCATCAGTGTCGTTTACGTGGCACCAGCATCAATGCCGTTTACATGGGTCCAGCATCAGTGCCGTTTACATAGGTCCAGCATCAGTGCCGTTTACATGGCACCAGCATCAATGCCATTTACATGGGTCCAGCATCAGTGCCATTTACATGGCACCAGCATCAGTGTCGTTTACGTGGCCCCGGCATCAATGCTGTTTACGTGGCACCAGCATCGGCAGGGTTACCAAGTAAAACTGGATGTAAAATTCCATCAGTTGTGATGTAGTGAGTTTTTGTTTACAATTTTTTTTTTTTTTTTTTTTTTTGCTTTTTTTAAACCTTAACATTAATGGACTTTTTTCTTCTTTTTGTTTTGTATCTTTCCAGCCGTCTGCCCTGTATGCATCTGTTCCATATAAGTTGTGTTGACCAGTGGTTAGTTACAAACACTAAATGTCCAATATGTCGGGTTGACATTGAGGCCGGTTCCAAGTCCCAACCCATGTCCGACTGTTGAGTTGTGCTTTCAAATTTCTCTGATCTGTTTTAATAATAATAATAATAATAATAACAATGACAATAATAATAATAACCACAGGCAATATAATAAAAAGAATAAAAAATACAAATTTAGTTGAAATAAAAACTGGAAAAAGAAAACAAAAGGTAAAAAAACAAACTATTTAACCTCCCCCTGCCCCTTGGAGGTTTTGATTGCACCTGTACTTTAGTTTTTACCCTCCCCCCTTTGCCCCAGTCTCTTCCATGCTACAGCAGTTTATGATGATGATGATGATGGCAGTAACAACAGTATAGGATGGTGCCTTGCAAGGATAACCAAAAAGACAAAAAAAAAATGGCTGGACACAGAGACAGATCAGTAAAATGTTACACTTTAATCTTGCTTCTGCTGTTATGGCTCCAACAACACCCCATTACGGGATGCGGCAGACAGACCTCCTCTGGTTCAAATCGTTTGTCAAGAACGGTGAATCTAGGGGGTTGCTTTGCCGCATCCTGTAGAATTAATTAATACAAGTTACAGATTTATTAATTAGCGAATGTTTACAAAACAAAACCGGAAAAAAAAAAAAAAAGAAAAAGAAACAAATTATCAAATTAAAAGCTTGCTACACCCACTGTTGTACTACTACTACTACTGTTACATTATCTGTATTTTGCATTTTTTTTTTTTGTTTCCTGTATTAACATTTCCCATTCTCTTTTGATTGATTTTTGATTGATTGGTCTCTTCTTAATCTATTTATTATATTCTCATATTTATGTTATATATATCTATATATATACATTACATATTAATGAATATATTACATATTATATGTAATATGTATATATATATATATACACACATATATACATATGTAATATATAGATATATATATATATATATATATATATACATATATACATATGTAATATATATATATATATATGTATATGTATTCTAAGTTGGCAGAACCTTTAGTATGCTGGGCAAAATGATTCACGGCATTTGGTCAGTCTTTATGTTCTGAGTTCAAATTCCACTTAGGTCAGCTTTACCTTTCATCGTTTTGGGGTCGATAAGATATGTACCACTCCTCTGAAATTGCTGGCATTGTGTCAAAATTTGAAACCAATATATATGTTACATTATATTATATATAATAGTACATATAATATATATATATAATTATTATATATACATATATAAATATTATATATATATATATATATATATATATATATATCACTTAAAACTGAAGGAAGATAAGTGATGTATGAGATGTGTGTGTGCATATATATATATATATATATATATATATATATATATAATCATTTCCCCTCTATCATCTCTATGTTTTTGTTATTTATTTTTTTCCTTTCAGTTTTCAGTGTTGCCATTTTCTTCTCCTAATCCTTCCTCAGTGCTGATTCCTCTCTCTCTCTCGTTTCTTTTCTTTTCTGTGACAGATATTCCACATCCTCTAATCTTCCTTTACTCCAGTCCCACACATCTGCCTTCCACCCATCTACCCACTTATTACCGTCTTAATATATGCTCCACTCCACAACTAATGACTACAATATCTCTCTCTCTGCCTCTTTCTCTCTTCCAGCTATGTCAGTCTCTGAACCACACAGAATAATGTGTGTACGTCCCCCTATGTGTCGAGGGAACCCTTATACTAGTCAGTATAAACCTGTGGGACTTTCTGAATGACTTGCCTAATGAAAAAGTAGCTTGGGTCTGCTTTTAGCAGTGTGGCCAGCCTGGTGATGGGCTTGGTCTCGTGTGGACAGTAAATCAAAACAGCTTGGCCATGCCTGCTCAAAGTAGCAGCAAAATCTCTCTCTCAAATCACACTTTACCATCTTGGAAATGGAGGAAAGCACTGGGTAGGATCATCTGGAATATGTAATGCCCAAGAAAAGGAGAGGATGGTCATGGCTTGATTGTCTTTTGCTCCATTTGAGGCCTACTCAGTCAGCCTTGGCTTGAGACTATAAACATCATTCATTTTTCCTAGTTATACCATCATCATCACCATTTACTTGGCTTTTGTTCATTACATCATGTCTGTTGCTGCATCTCTCTTTCTCTCCCTCCTCTATTTTGTCCTATTTTTCCCTTTTGTTGATTGTCTCTCTCTCTCTTTGTTTTGTCTTGCCTTTCCCCTTATTCTTCTTGACCTGTATGTCCATTTGTTCCTGTTCTGGCTTCATGCTGTCTCTTGTGGATCTTCTATCCAACACTCTACTTTGAGTAATACTCTTGCTATCACCACCACCTTCATTCAAACAACTTTGGTTTCAGGTACTCTCCACCTCCTCCCTCTCATGAACCACATCTCAACCTCAAATTACCACCACCACCACCACCATTCTCCTACACTGTCTTTTCAGTAGCTTTAAGCATATATTTTCTTATCTTTTTATCTCCATATTCCTTCCTTCCTTCCTTCAGTATTTACTCAATATATTTATTCCATAATTGCTTCAGGGTAAGATTTTAATTTTTTTTTTTTTTTCTCTAATTATGTGAAAACAATTCCTTGACATCAATTTACTGCGAATGGTTTTTGTTTATTTTGTGACACAAAAACATAAAAATGCTCAGTATGGACTTACGTTAAGTGTGTTGTCTTATGTTTATTCATATGTAAGACGTGTGTGTGAAAACAAATGTTTAATACATGTAGAGTTTATTCAAACATTGGCTTCTACCTGAAGTTTGTTGTGCCATACAAAAAATGGATTGTGACTGTGAAAGTTCAGCATTGAATAAATGAACTCTGTGTGTGTGTTATAAATTTTAATAATTGATGCAATTAGGCTGATTGGGTAAGTACTGTGCTGTTCCGTTCAGTGTTTGTAGGTTCATATATCTGCTGGTAGTTTTTTTGGTGCCTTTGGACAAAATACTTTATTTCTATGTTATTGGCATTCCATCGATTACAACAATGAGGATTCCAGTTGTTCTGGTCACCAGAACAGCCTGCTCTTGAAATTAATGTGCAAGCAGGTGAGCATTCTATAGAAATGTGTACCTTTAACATAGTTCTCAACAAGATTCAACATGACACAGAATGTGACCTGGTTGGCCCCTTTGAAATACAAGTACTACTAATTTTTGCCAGCTGAGTGGACTGGAACAACGTGAAATGAAGTGTCTTGCTCAAGGACACAATGTTGCTGCTGGATATCGAACTCATGACCTTACAGTCATGAGGGAAATGCCCGAACCTCCAAGCCACATGCTTTTCACTATGTTGCCTTAGTTTGCATATTTTGGAGTGGTGGGCAAGGTGAGGAGAAATTGCCATGCATGATGCAAGATATTTGATAGATTAGTCATAGCAGCTCATATGATACTGTCTGAAAGGAGACCGACTGACATAGGAACATGTCTCCTGCTATGTTTGATAGCAGAATTATTCTGGAGCTGTTATCGAGGTAATAGAAAATTAACCCTTTCATACTCACCTGACTAAGGCAGCTCTAGGTTCTAAAAACCAAACTCGTTTTCTAGTGATCTAAATTAAAACCTTCCGTCAAAATTTCATGTTAATTCAGGTTTCAAACACCAGCTTAATAATAACTAAGTTATTTCAATAAATTCTTCATCATTTTCAAAACCAACTGCGACAATGATAGTGAATTGCAAGAGAAATATGGTAATAATAGGGTTAAAGAAAATTCTGTTAATCCATTAGTTCCAACCTATGTAAACTGTCCCAAATGATTTTAAACGGTTCACTCAAGATTTGGAGGCAACTCAGATGAAGACAAAGATTAGCAACCAGGACTGAATTTTCAGTCTCTTCCAGTCCACTACCTCATAGATTCTCAGTTCAAATCTGTCTTTCTCCTTTCTTTTCTCAGCTAATGTTGAATGTCTGATTAGCATCTTCAGTCAAGTTAACTAGGCTTACTATGCCGTCTTGTACTTAATTCTAACCGTTCTGTTATTAGAAGAGCCCCTGCTTAATCACATCACCATGGAACAGTTCTGTTAACTGTGTCTTTCTGCTGGGTGTGTGATTAAAGGGGAGGTGGGGGGTCGTTTATTTCTTTTCTCTGTGGATAGTTCAGGGTGTGGCAAAAAAATAAAAAAATCCTCCCAGATTCACTATTCTTCATAGAACGTTTCCACAACAAACACACAGTGTACACCAGTCCCAACCATGATGGTAGCTAAAACAATAAACGGTAAAACATTTGCTGTATGAAGACATCATTGCCGCACTTTGTATTAATTTTTCAGAAAGTAATTTCAGTAAGTATAAAGTTCATTTTAAAAAAGAGTGCTTGTTGTATAAGTTGAAAAGGTGTAGATATATAAAAGGGTTAGAGATCCCCTTCGGTCATGAATGACCCTGGGATTGCACCTAGAAAGTTACCTTCCGAGGCACAAGTCCGGGCAAGGTTGTTTATGGAAGACCAGCAGTCACCTTTGCGTACCGGCCTCCCACCTCCAGTGTTATCTCAAGGGAAAGGCAAAGGGGCCAATGCAGCTTGGTACCAGTGATGTTGCAACTCGTTTCTTCAGCTGAATGAACTGGAGCAACGTCAAATAAAGTGTCTTGCTCAAGAACACAGCCTGGTCTGGGAATTGAACTCACTACCTCATGATTGTGAGCCCGACACTCTAATCACTGAGCCATGCACCCTCACTGTGCATGTGTGTGTGTGTGTGTGTATAAAAAAAATTGGATCTGTCAGCTTTAACAATGAGTGCTCTAATTATTTGATCCATAGAGTAGCCATGTAAGTGGCTGAGTACTCCACAGGCATTCTCGAGCCAAGTCATTGACACTGTGTGTAACATGGTTGACCCTTTGAATTGGAAAAATTTCTCTCAAAAGATTTGGACCCGAAGCCATGATAAAATTTATCATGTGTGATTGACCCCTGAGGACTTCTTGATTGTAAACTTAACTATTCAGCTAAACGTGCATCTTGGGTATGTATTTGTAAAGGTATATACATGTGTGCGTGTCTATATATATATATTTGTATATGTGTATGTATATACATATTTGTGTCATCATTGTTTAACATCCATTTTCCATGCTGGCAGGAGTTGGACGGTTTGACTGGAGACGGGCAAGCCAGGAGGCTGCACTAGGCTTCAATCTGATCCGGCAGTGTTTCTACAGCTGGATGCCACTAGCATGGGAACCAGTCAGGTGGCAATTGCCACAGTCAAACGACTGAAACAAATAAAAGTATTTATATATATATATATATATATATATATATATATATATATATATATATATACACACACGTATATACACACGTATATATATGCATATGTATATATACACGTATATATATGCACATATATATATATATACACGTATATATATGCACATATATATATATATATACACGTATATATATGCACATATATATGTACATATGTATGTATATATATATATATATATATATATACTAACACACTTTAACTGTGTAAATGTTTGGTTCGAACAGCTTATGTAAGTGAACATGTCTGTGTGGAAGGAAGGTGGTGGAGGGTGGAGTAACTATGGCTGTTTGGATATTAGACATGACATTGTGCTTGTGTTACAAAGTTATTTCTCTGGGGAAGGCGAGTGGGTGGGGAAGTTACCTGTGATAGACTGATATCCTATCCTATCCTATCCTGTTTTGTCTTGTAGGAGTGGAGAGAGAGAGATTGGTCTCTCATCTTCCGAATGACCCTATAGAAACTAGTTAAGAACTTACTGGCTGGCCTAAGAACTCTGTCACCCCCCCCCCCCCCCACACACACACACACACAAACACACTGTACAATGCGATGATGTGTCATAATTTGTCCTCTTCAATTTGTGCTGACCGCACAGTCAGGGTTAGGCAGGGAATCCAAATTTGCTGACCCTCTTCCACCACCACTACTACTATCACTCCACTTTATTATTATTATTATTATTTACTGCTTATCCGATCGGTTTTAAGTTTTAGAAGTTCAAAGAACACCGGTAAACATTGTTACTGGTATTGTTACCTCTCATTTTTCAGTAATATCTGTAAATTTTCGTTTTTCTCCGTATTCTGTCAAACAAATAAGAAGGGAAATAAATGGTTTTTAGTACCCAGAAAGACCTGGAGACAAATTAAAATCCAATTCTTTACCAAGGAATATTGCACGAAAATAAACCCGACAACCAAGTCCTTTCGGGGTGTAACAGTGTCGTTAATAATAATAATAATTTACCTCTGGAAACATGGGTGTTTCGTACATCATCCTTAAACATCTCTCGAACAGGATGGGCTACTTGACCTGGAGAAAATTGCAACTGGGCCCCACCTACAAGGTCAGGCACTGTTTATCTTGATATGAGATCGCTATGTTGTGCACATATGGTTGTGATGCATGTGCCTGGTGTACTCTTAACAGACAGGTAGTTATGATGGATATGTTAAACTTCATGTGTGATATCCCAGTGTCACTTAGATGGTATGCGCTGTTCTCTCACTCTAATAATAATAATAATAATAATAATTGTTTAATCAGTATAACCTTTTCAAGACACATAATGAATACTGTTGTTTCTACATTTTTCTAATTGTTATCACAACTAATTATTCTAATCATTATTAAAATATTACTCGAGTACAAATACAGCAATGGCCAACGTTGCCTTTCATCAGGGTTGATAAAATCAAAGCACCAGTCTAGTCAAGTGCTGCGGTTGTTGCCATCAACTAATCCCCTCCCCACCTCCACCTCCTAAAATTGCCGGCCTTGTGCCAAAATTTAAAGCCATTATTAATATTACTACTGCTACTACTACTACTACTACTACTACTATTACTCACCTTTTTGTTTTTAATTTTCTATGGTTCTTTCTCTTATCTTTCAATTCTTTGAATTCCTACCTCTGCTGCTGCTGCTGCTACTGCTACTACTTTTATCACTAACAGTATTATTACCTTCCGCTTTTAATACTGTCTCACTTAAGCATATTTCGTCTATGCTGAAATAAATCTTGTACTCTGGGAGCTTACAGGAACCAGCCAGCTTAGCAGTTTCTTGTAAATATTAAAGACAAAAAAAAATTGAAATAATAATTCTAGCCATCTTTCTCTCTATCTTTCTATCTCTCTCTCTGTGGTTCAGGTGAAGCATAGGTTAAAAAAAAAATAATAATAAAATACAAATTTTAACTGGTTTGCCAAAAAAAGAAAAAAAAAACCCTCAAAAAACTATTTACTGGTTTGGTTGCTAGAGACAAAATTATACAATAAAATCTGGAAAAAAAAACCATACCAACCGTTTTGTTGTTCGTCAGTATTTTTCTTTCAGCAATGGCTTCTTCATTTTATTGTTCCTACCATTACATCATCATCCTCATCATTGTTTAACATCTGCTTTTCCATGCTGGCATGGGTTGGGTGATTTGCCTTTCGAGTGTTTGGCCTCATAGAGGCAATGACCAAGACCTTTGGCATTGTGTCATGTTTGAGAAGAAAACCCATCAAGCTGAGAAAAATTACAGTTGTGGCAGATACCAGTCTCACGCAAATGGCACCCGTGCCTGTGGCACATAAGAACATCCATTACATGCTTGGAGTGGTTGGCATTAGGAAGGGCATCCAGCCATAGAAAACCATGGTAAATCAGACTAGCGTCTGGCGCAGCCTTCCAGCATGAACAAGACGTTAAATGATGATGATGCACCACATCCTGTTGTCTGTTGTGGCATGGTTGCCTACAGCTTCCTAACACCAACCATTCTACACAGTGTATAGGGTGCGTTTTATGTGGCAGCAACACCAACGGGGTCACCAAGCACCTTGCAAGATAAAAACCTTTCAAATGGTGGAGTAGTATTGGGTTGTGTGGCTTTGTGTCAGTTGAGAGATTTTAGGTGCAGGGTGGATAGATATATGTGTGTGTGTCTTTGTGTTTGTCCCCACCCCCAATCGCTTGATAACTGATGTTGGTGTGTTTACGTCCTTTGTAACTTAGTAGTTCGGCAAAAGATGCCGATAGAATAAGTCCTGGGGTCGATTTATTTAACTAAAAGTGGTGCTCCAGCATGGCCACAGTCAAATGACAAACAAGTACAAGAATAAAAGAATTGTAAAAGTATAACCCAACTCAAAAAATACCCTTGGATCGTAGGGCGACATGCCGTGCTTGAGGAGACATATTGAGTCAAGTATATCAACATCAAAATGAAATCAAATAGAAATTGTAGTTGTGGTACGTAAACAGCACCATCTGAACGTGGTAAATGCCAGCAAAGTAGGACATGCGGAAATCACCCGTATATTCAGATAAATGATATGTTTGTTGCTGATTACAGTAAGATTAAATCATAGCAATAACAATACATCTCATAGTTGTAAAATAAAGCCTTTTGCAATCACATACACGTCAACAACAAAAATGCTAGCAGCGGACCCGTGGCTCTATAGGTCTTTTAAACACCGGTGCGCTCTATGTGTGGATAAAACCAAAATTTTCCCCCATATTCGGCTCTGCGGCTTAAATGCCGATGCGTTTTATAAACTGGAAAATACGATAATCCAAAATCGTCTATCAACTGTGGGAATTCCAACGACCAACTTCTCGAAGCTGAATCAGTCTTTCCGCTAACAAGTTAAAACACGCGCTTCTCTTCTTGGGCAGAGAACTGCTTTGGTATTAATACGCGCACAACCCTGATTGGCTGGAGTATGCCATAGCACAACTGTGCTATGACGCGACAACTAAAATAGATTTCTTGACATGTTACAGTACCCGCCGCTCAGACTACAAGCAACAATAATGCAGCAAGAAAAGAAAATGCAGAGTGAAATGTTCGAACAAGGGAAAAACATGAATACATCAAGGAAAGCAATATTACAAATGCAAGTATGCGAAAATAACAGGCACTTAGAGCAAGTTCATATATATAGTCTTGTAAAGTCTCTTGGGCCAATGGACGCGATGACTACTACGGGTTGTCGTTTCGTGTGTTGGTGGAGGTGGGTGAGACGTGTGTGTAGGGGTGTATGAGACACCGAGGTATGTGCATCTGTATAGGCCCCTTTAAGTCTATCAACAGAGTCAGTGTCTCTGGAACCATTCAAGTCAATAGTGAAATGTTTGTTAGCACGATAAGGTCCTAAGTAAAGTTTAGTGAAAGGACTTCTCTGGCGAAAACGTGGATCCACGAAGCTATGTCCCTCGGGACTGCAGGTTTCACGGTTTGGTGCCGAGTGTTCATCGGCCGAAGGTCTTGAAGGTATGTACGAAGGTGGTTCACATAAAGAGTAGGATCTTGAGTCGACAGATCTACTGGGACAAGCATCTGCTCCGGTAAAGACAATGGAACACCATACAGCAGCTCAGCTGGAGAGAAACCGAGGTCTTCCTTGAACGAAGTTCGAATGCCAAGGAGTACTATTGGGAGGTACTCGATCCAGCATTGATTATCAGGATAAGCGTGAAACGCGGCTTTAAACTGTCGATGGAAGCGCTCCACTATTCCGTTTGGATTCACTCAAAAGACTCCTAAAAAGTAGTTGATAGCTTCTGTCATCTAAGAGACATAATCAGTAACAGAGGAGATCGTTGTAAAAATACGGTGGCCACAGAACAACGAGGTGAAAAAAAAAAGCGTTTGTAAAAAATAATGTTACTTCTGTTGACAATAAAAGGGTTCTATCTTTGAGTGAAGAGAAGATTGTATGATGATTGTATAAAAAGTCGATTCTATGAGGTAACGAAACAAGGACGTCGAAAGCAGACGGTGTATGAAAGCTGAAAAGAAACTAAATCCGAGTATGTTTCGCTGGATGTGTAATATTTGCGTGCATGAAAGACGGAACACAGATAAGCAGTCTTAGATTTAAAATATCAGTGTGTATACTGGCACTCCGTCGGTTACGACAGCGAGTGTCACAGATGATCCGATCAGCGGAACAGCTTGCTCGTGAAATTAACGTGCGAGTGGCTGAGTACACCACAGACACGCCTATTCAGCGTGACACGGAATGTAACAGCACATCCTTCTCCAGTCTCACTTTTCTTTTCAAATAAAAACTTGAAAAAGTTGATGAGGGCTTGACCAAAGAGGAAAGGTGTCTGTCTTCAGTTCTTTCTGTCTTGTCCATCACAGAACATCTTTCACCGGACACTAAAGCCTGTCTAACAATAATGATAATGATTTCTTTATTAACTATATGGATTGGCAAAAAGGGATCGAGGCCCGTGCAGGACGATACTGTGTAGAAGTGCCTAAAAAGCATTACCGTTTATATTACAGAGCGTCTGTGATTACTGCTTCCGCAATAAAGGTAAGACAGGCAGACAAACAGACAGATTCAAAGTCATTGAGTACAGTTTCCTGTTTTCGAATCCACCTATTTTGTAACGGAGGCAGTTTGGTGGATGTGATGTAAGAATCAATGATAGCGAACTGAGTATTTGAAAGATATTTTATTTTATTCACTCTAGAAGGATGGAAGATAGTCAACTTCAGCTGCATTTGAAACTGTAGCGCAAATGATAGTTCCTAGAATCGACAAATAATGCAGTTAAGTCTTATCTTAAGTTTTTTCTCTGTGTGTGTGTGTGGCTATAACTTTATTTCATCTCTCATTTCTCTCCTTTTAGGTATATGTATATGTGTGTGTGTGTGCATGCATGCATACATACATACATGCATACATGCATACATACATATATACATACATACATACATACATACATACATACATACATACATAGGTACGTACGTACGAATCAATATATATCACTCTTGCGTTCCACAGATCAGTTGCAACAAACGACCTAAAGACGGCGATTTCGGCCGTTTTTCCTGTTTTCTATTTTTATTTTCTTTTAAATTTTAAGTCACGTTTTAGAAAATGAACTCCATCGAGGATTTCGATCGCTTTGGTAAATATCGTTTTTAATATCTAGTTATTTGGGGGTTTTTTTGCTTTTTTTTTTTTTGTTCCGTCCAACAAATATATTGATTATTTTTCGATAAATCAGAATCTAAAATGACCGATTGCCAATCGACGCCGGAAAAAACGCCAGGCAGTATTTAGTTATGTCCCTTTATTCCCGGAGTTCCACTGGGGCTAAGTTTGTCTTATGTCCCGACCTGCGAGGTAAAACGAATAGGTATTAGTAAGGTGCAATCAATTAAATCAACTACACCCCACGTTTTTAAATGATCAGCATACTTACACAAGAGTACCCCCAACCCCGTCTTTGTTTCCTCATGACTTTCTGAAAAAAAAAATATATATATATAAGCGGAAACGTGACTGTGTGAGTAAGAAACTTCTTTATACAGCTGTCCGAATCCATCTACAATCTTCTCTCCTGCACACCACATCTAATGCTTTTTTATGCCCAATTTTTATCTCAGCACATTTGTATTGTGTTGTACATGCACACTGACATTGTACATCTATCGGAGCATGCTACTTTCATTTCTTTCTAGTCTTCGCATATCTTCTGTATTCACATTCAAAGTTACTCAACCATGTAGCATTACTGTTGTACAATCTGCTTTTCAATCTGATAAAAGGGTCTTTTGTTACCAACAAAGATAAAAGTTCTCCGAACTTTCTCCATCCACTTCTTATTCTTGCAACTAAACTTTCTATGCTGGAAATCGTTCAAGTGTGACTCTCGCCTCCAGAATAAACAAACTTAATCCTCAGCATGCATCTGTAAGGTTGGATTAGTGGCTTTCGTCCAGGGTCCATATGGCTCTTGGGGTCCCATATAAGATTTTGTTGCTGAAATTTATCTGCAATAAATTGGTTATACTTTTGCAATACACAAAACATTTAATAACCATTTTTATACAATTCCGAATTATATTTAATTATAAAATATAATGGGATTTTTTTAAAACATCGAATGACTATGGGGATCCGTCCACGTAAAATAGGGATCAAAGGGGTCCATAAGTAAAAAAAAAAAAAGATGGTTGAGAAACATTGGGCTGGATGATACAGTTGGGTTTTGTGGGGGGAACCCCAAAAAAACTTTAGTTTGGCTCTGGAATCGACAAATTCTTCTTGTAATGGTTCGTTTTCTGATTTGTTTACATTTGTCCAACGTAAGGACTTCGAGTTACTCTCCACCACCACCACATTTCTACTTATCTCCTGGTTCCAAATTACCCTTGCGCTATTCACATTAACCCCCTCTCTGATTTCAAGAGAAGGGGTCAGCAATGACTCTAATGGGACATCACTATCAAGGTGATTAAATAAATGATATAAAGGGGGACAACTGTGCGTCGGGCTTGGTGCCGTTTTATATGGTCTCAATCATTAGAACAATATTCTTTCATTTAATTTATCTAATCAACTAATTATCTTCTAAAAATATGAGAAAAACATGTCTTCTTTTCTGTGTTGTTTTCTCCACATGTGGAGATTCTATGCAGCCATGAAGCATTGTACGGTGAGTTCCACATGATTTTATAGTTTTTGTTTTATTTTCTTTTTGCCACATTAACTCTAATAATCCTTTCTATTATAAGCACAGGTCGGTCGATATATCGATTCCCAGTGATCGACTGGTACTTATTTCATCGATCTCAAAAGGATGAAAGACAAAGTCGACCATGGGGAAATTTGGACTCTGATCATAAAAACGGACAAAATGTCCAGCTTTGCTTAACCATTCTGCCAGTTTGTCATTTCACATTGATTCTAACAACGGTTTCAAATTTTGACACGAGGCTAGCAATTTCGGGTGCGGAGGAGGGGTGCTAAGTCGATTACACCCCCCACCTGCCCCGGTGCTCAAATGATACCTATTTTATTGACCCCCAAAAGGATGAATGGCAAAGTCAACCTCAGCAGAATTTGAACTCAAAACGCAGATATAGAAATTTACTGAAATTTCATTTCAACAGAAGGACATATTGCTGTAACTACATTTAAACTCTCCAAGTAGAAAGGAAGAATACAAAAATACATTTTGACTTAGCCAGACCATATTGGCTAAGTCAAAATGTTTTTTTGTATTCTTCCTTTCTACTTGGAGAATTTAAATGCAGTTATAAAAACATGTCCTTCTGTTGAAATGTAATTTCATTAAATTTCTATATCTTTGTGCAGCTGAAGATTGCTCTGCATTTTACATTTGATGTAATGTTCACATTGCTTAAATAAATGGAGTCGCATGAAACGATTGTACTGCATTAACTTTGGATATCCTTGTTGCTTATTTTGATTTTAATCACCTTATTTTGGGATTGTTTGGATAATTCTGGTGCCTAAACTTAAGTACCATATTCACCTTGAATCTAAATTTTATAGATATATGAATTGCCTGTATCTTAATATCTCTTTCTTATTGTTTATAGGAATGCTTTCAGAAGATTCCAAGTATGAATCTACGAAGTTCAGTAATGATTACAACACAACTAGAGTTATTTGTTATATTTGTGGTATTGACTGTACTCCAAAACATTCATGCCAGCATGAAACACTTTGTCTAAAGGACTGGCTCAAGGAAAACCACACATTTGACTATTTTGCACCCCAACAGCCCAAACCATACCCAGATCCTTTCCTTTCAAGTGCAAAGCAAATACATAGATACAATCAAAATGCAGCAGACACTGCAGTACATTGCCTTGATATCACACCCAAAGCAAACAAAAAACACGATCTAAAGAAAATTCCAGCTTTAGGTTTGAAACAACCGAACACTCTGATTCAACCACAGAGATTTGTACGCCAGGACGAACAGGACTATGTTGTAAGAAAAAAAATTCAGGATAAAGTTGGTTTTTTAAAGAATGCAGATGAAAAGCTCCCAAAGACTATTCTACACAGTGTGCTAGTCAAAACCATGCAGAAATATGCACCACTCTTACCTGAACCTAGTGCTCCAAACAGAATCCCTAGAGAACACCTGTACGGTTACAATGTTGATGAGCTGAATTCAACCAACAAGCTTATTCTAAAGCCATGCTATATTGCAACTGAACAGTTGATAAAAAGTGGATTGCCAAGTCATGTGGGACTGGCATCGAGACGACCAGTTCAAATATCATCCAAAATAACTACAATTTAATCAGGATAACATTCTTAGCCATTTCTGCCCCAAACCTGGAAATGCATAGAATAAAATATGCATGAAGAAAGAAAAATACATGCACATGATAGCCCATATAGTACATATATATATATGTGTATATATATATATATATATATATATATATATGTATGTATGTGTACTTATAGATATATATATGTATGTATGTTTAAATATATATATGCATATGTATGTTTTTGCATGTATATATATTTATTTATCTGTTAGTTTCTCTCTCCGTCTCTATATATATACATGCACACACATATATACATGCATACATATATGTGTGTGTGATATACATTTACATTTATGCATAGAGACATACAAACATTCATATACATACATATACACACACTTATGTGTGTGTTTATGTATGTATACATATATACACAACTGTATCCATATTTTCTCATATTTTTGTAATCTTTTATTTGATTTCCAATTCCATTAGCTGTGATCTTATTGGAACTACACACAGATATGCACATAAGAACAAAACATTGCAATTAAAGACAAATAATTTACTCGTCAGCCTGTGTAGTTTTAATTCAGCTAACAGCATATCCCACAATGCATTAGATTGCTGTGAAACTATCATTCTGTAATGAATGATGGCTCTGTAGGTAAAACCAATTCTGCATAAATGGCTACATGTAACTTGAAACTGTGAAACTGTCAACTGCACTTCTAAACTAGCTTTCACTTCAAAAAAACATATAAAATAAAAAAAATGCTGCTGTATATTTTAATCCACTCCATATAAAATTAACAAAATATTTTTCAGGAATAAACAAAATGGCTGTTTTTAATTTCTCAAGTGTGTTGGTGTTAAGATTCTATACTCCAGGATTATTTCCATTTTTGTCAAAGCTGAAATTTCCTGCTCGTAAATATTTATGTTTTACACATCGTTTCAATTGGTTGGCTCTCCGATTGTCATTTGATTTCTAAGCCCTGAATTTGTACATTGTCCCAATATATATCTAATGGGTTAAGCAATAATTGGGAGACAAACACACACACACACACACACACACACATCAGAGTAAGCACATACATGTGAAACAAAGTGGAAAAAATAGTACTCGAATACCAGAGGTAGAGTAATATGTTTTATTAATAAAGCTGCATATATATATATATATATATATATATATATATATATACATACATATACACACACACACATACATACAACAGGCTTCTTTCAGTTTTTGTTTACCAGATCCACTCACATGGCTTTGGTTGGCCCAAGGCTATAGTAGAAGACATTTGCCCAAGGTGCCATGCAGTAGGACTGAACCCGGAACCATGTGGTTGGAAAAGAAGCTTCTTACCACACAGCCTCACCTGTGCCTGTTTATTTTTTTGAATGACATTGTAGAGTCGGTGTGAGAAGCCAGATCTGGCAGGTATGAACATAAAATGGAAAATACTGAAGCCAGATATGGCCAGTTTAAATGCTAAAGGGTTTAACTAAATTGCTAGTTTGAATCCAGTTTGGTATCATGTACATCTGCAATCTGTGTGCATGCGGCTATGAATATAATTCCCCCCCCCCCTTAGTGTTCGCATATATTTGTAACCAAGCACAGTCATGACTGTGTGGTAAGAAGCTTGCTTCCCAACCACATGGCGGTTCCAAGTTCAGTTCCACTATGTGGCACTTTGGGCCAACCAAACAACAGTCTTGGGCCAACTAAAGCCTTATGAGAGGATTTGGTAGATAGAAACTGAAAGAAGCCCATCATATGCGTGTGGGTGTGTGTGCATGTGTTTTTGTGTTTGCCACCCCCACTGCTTGGCAATGGGTGTTGGTTTATTGATGTCCCTGTAACTTAGCAGTTCAGCAAAAGAACCCATAGAATAAGAAGCATCAGGCTTAAGAGAAAAAAAAAAAAAAAAGCAGTACTGGGGTCAATTTATTTGACTAAAATTCTTCAAGGTGGTGCCCCAGCATGGCCACAGACTGGTGACTGAAACAAGTAAAAGATATGTATATCATAATTCTTGACTTTTTGACTTTATTTTCTGCTGGCATCATCCGGCTCTTTGGTTCTGATAACTATGTACCTTTGTAATTGGAACCCCCCCCACAAAAAAAAATAATAAATAAATAAATAAATAAAAAAAAATACAAAGTTGAGAAATGAAAATAAAGGGAAAATTTCCTCCATGTATTTCAATGATTTAAAAAAAAAAAAAAATATTTTGATCTCCTGCCAACTATTATGGCAATTAATATACCTGTGTCTGTATAAACATGTTCCTCTATATCAGTGGTTTGCAAAGTGGGCAGTACTGCCCCTCTGGGGAAAAATCTGGGTGTGAATATCCAACAGGGGCATTGAAGAGAAGTGGGGCAACAATGGGATGACCAAAAGGGGACAATGGATGTAAAAATTTTAAAAAAATAAATAAATAATGGATTAACCTATTAAGTCCCAGAGAACTTAAATTTCTGAAAATTACTTTTAAATTTTTACAGATGATTGAAAGTAGGTTAAAATGAAGAAAATTATTATTAAAACTCCTTTACTTCAAGTGAAGCTTCCTATCTCGGACATGTGAGCATGCGCACAACTGCCAAACACCACGATGCTGGAACTGTGAAGCGCACAGTTCTATACAAGGATTTTAAAATTCTTTTCATAAACTAGACAATGGTTACTGGTATTAAGCTTAAGGATTATATAATGTACAAGTATAAAGAAAGAATTAAAGAAAAAAAGGACTCATTATATGGAATGTTATCGATAATATCAAGTGGAAATAGGGGGTGCTGCAGTTCTGCAGTGCCTATATACGAGCCGCCACCGGCTCTTAGGGATCCGATTGGCAAGCTTCAGCTTGAACAAACCTTGGAGGGCGGCAGAAAAATCTTCAGCAAGGATCTGGATATCAAGCAAAGTTTTGTTCTACTAAGGGTGTCAGAGATGAAGTGACATCGGTCGCATGTCCAGTTAAAAAAAAACTTTCGGCTTGAACTTCAGTAATGCCGACGCAGATCCTGTGGTAACTTAGACTTACACATGTGGCATTTGATGGTCTTCAGATAGCGACTTGTACGGGTGCAGAGAACAGATCTTGGAGGTGAACTGGCAGTATCAGTGGGGTCAGCATTAGAATTCGAATTCAGATGGGGAGGGAGGGGAAGAATAGTGCTAGAAGTAAAGGTGAGGGGGTCTGAGTGAACAACATTAACTCTGGTGGTGGGATTCGGGTGGGGTGCAGGATGCGATGCAAGCAGGCTAGCCGTAACGGGAGTGGTGGGGGAAGGTTAGCGATGGAGGGAGAGAGGGGAGCTGGATGAAGAGCCTTAATACTGGCGGTGGGGGGGTGCAAGCTAAAGGTCAGTGTTAAGTGAAAGCTAATAAATTACAGATGGGAACCCTCTAGAAAGTCTTGGAGTGAAGAAAAAAGAAAGTGGGACAGGCATACTTGAACCTACGTCATTTTGAGTTACGTCTTTTTTCGACTTCACGTATTTTTTTTTTTAAAGCGATTAAAACGTAAGAAAATATACCTCGACTTCCGTCGATAAACTCTGTTTTTTTTACGTCTGTCTCCACGAATATATTTAAAAACAGGCATAACTACAGGGTTCGGAAATTTTTGTATATTCAGATTCTACATAGTAAATACTATATGCATAGAAAATTTCATTTAAAAATATTCATTTTTCTGAAAGTTATGACCTCCCAAAGTCTGGAGGGTAAAACTTTGTAGTTATGCCTAAAAAAACATAAATATCTTTGTTTAAAAACCCACCTAAAATCAAATAAAATACTTGTGAAAATATGTACAATCCCTTTATCAAAACAGATGTGAGCAGTGAGCTAATTATTGTTGTTGCTGATTTGTGTTTTGGTGCTACGTGTTTCTCGAGTTAAGTCGTCGCATGTCACAGAACTGATTTCCGAAGCTTCAAGTATGCTTATACGTTATTATCCAAGATTGCCGTTCGCAAATCAAAAAACATCGTTTGATGATATCTCTGTTCTTTCTTCCGTTTACCTATCTCACGTGCGATGTGAGTCGTTAACGCTCAACTCATTCTTTTCAAAGTTAGGACGAAAGTATAAGTGGGGAAATTCCCCCAATGGTTGCCTTTGCAAGGCCATTTTAACAGTCCTTATTTTCGAGTATAAATTTATACTTTCGTCAATTTAATTTACTCACAAGCACACAACGACAAAAAAAAAAAAAAAAAAAAAAAAAAACTTTTCAGCCAGAAAATACTGGAAAAAAGAGTCTGTTGAAACTTAGGAATTTATTTTGGTAACTATGTATGTATGCATTTATAAGTGAATCTGTGTATTTCTTTGTGGTTCGCATATAGCATATCCCTTTTACTTTCGCAAAAGACCTTTTGTTTTTGCTGGTATTTCCCCCCCCCCCCCGGACAGCAAAGTGAAAGAACAACTGCCAAACCATTACATGGTATAAAATCTCAATCTTCATTTCACAGAAACGATCGCCCATATGTTAATGTATGGGAAACTGGTGCCAGGTAGGGGGTCGATCTAATCGAATGCCCCCCCCCCAAAAAAAAAAATTTCAGGCCTTGTGCCTAGAGTAGAAAAGAATATTTTCAGTTTGTATTTCTGTAGGCTAATCATGAATTTCGATTTTTTTGGTCTTCACCAATAATTCTATTTATTTCTTTATTGCCCACAGGGGGCTAAACATAGAGGGGACAAACAAGGACAGACAAAGGGATTAAGTCAATTACATCGACCCCAGTGCACAACTGATACTTATTTAATCAACCCTGAAAGGATGAAAGGCAAAGTCGACCTCGGCAGAATGTTGAACTCAGAACGTAATGGCAGACAAAATACCACTAAGCATTTCGCCTGGCGTGCTACCGATTCTGCCAGCCTGCTGCCTTCACCAACAATTATATTTTAGAGTTATCCTCAAAGATTGAGGTTTCTTTTAAATATTACATCAACATTTTGTTGAATATAATCATCATTATCTCAGCTTTCAACCTCATCATCATCATTGTATTAACATCCACTTTTCCATGCTTGCATGGGTTAGACAGAATTTTTTGAGCTAGCTTCTCTATGGCTGGATACTCTTTCTGTTGCCAACCCTCACCTGTGTGATATTTCCACAGAGGACTGGAAATCAACACCATTTGTACAACAGTGATGCTCATTTGCAATCATCACATAATATCAGGACAAGGCCACACACACACACACACACACAAGAGGATTCTCTCAGTTTCTGTCTAACTAATCCTCTCACAAAGTCTAAAGTCTTGTGAGTGGATTTGTTAGGGTGAACCTATGAAGATGATACCTGTTGGTTGCTTTTCTTTAGTTCAAATCCAGTAAAGCTCAAGATTACAAATGTTCCTCATGTAACTATCTTTCCTTTTTTTTTTTTTTTTTTTTTTTTAACCAAACAGTGTATATATGACAGTAGTATCCATGTCTTATTTCTTAAGTCAGTAGAGCAGTGCATCTCAAATTGAGTGGTACTGTCTCCCACCACCTCCTGAGGGACTGAAATTTTTGGATACTAGTTACAAAGAGGACAACTTTATAAGGGTACTGGAGACAAAAGTAGAATTTAAACGACATTGTCAAAATTTATGGTATATCCATATATGTAATAAAGGCAGCCACTTCACCTGTAGCATTAGGCAAGGTCCTCACTTATGCGAGCTTCTATATAGATATGTACATAGGTTTTGAATTTTGCTGGGTCAAAGCAAGAAAGTATCAAAAAAGTGTTCTTAAGAGAAAGGAAGTGGGGGTCACAATAGCCCCAAAAAATTTTGAGAAGCATTGCAATAATGTTGGTATGAAGGAGATTTAGCTGTTCTTTCTAGCAAGTTAACTGACCACATAGATTCCTTGTTGATTCATCATACTGTCAGTTTATTGATAACATAACCTAGCACTGGTCATCGTCATTTACTGTCTTTGTTCCCTGCTGGCATCGGTTAGACAGTTTGACAGGATCTGATAATTCCAAGGACTGCATCAAACACCAATGTTTGCTTTATTGGTAAAGATGAATTCTTTCTTTTTTTTTTTTTTTTTGTTTAATGTGTGTTAATTTCTGTTTCTTTGTAGGGATAATTCAAATGGAGATGAAAGAACTTCTACGGAGTTCAGTGAGGAATACAAAAGAAACAATATAATATGTTATATCTGTGGCTGTAACTGCTCTCTCATTGGTTCACGTGGACATGAAGCAGCCTGTCTAAGAGACTGGTTGAAGGAGCATCCTGGTAACGAAGATTACGCCCCTATCCAACCAGATAATTACCCTGATCCTTTTAGTGCAACGGACAACAACATATTTAGCTACAACAGCAAAGCTGCAGAGTGTGAAAACAACCTCTTCAATTATGCGCCTGATGCAGTAATAGTAAGTACAGAAAAGGTAAAAAGCAGAAATTTCCCAGAAGAATTTGAAAAAGAAGTGATTCCGCCAAAAAAATTTATACGCTTTGAAGAACAAGATGAGGCACAAAAGAAAAGACTTGCTTCAAAATTCGAAGCGAAATCTAGCCCCAAGAAGACTACTGAAAAACCATCCAAAGTATTGAAACATGATGAGTTAGTTGAAATCATAGAGACTAGAGCCTGTCATATCCCCAAGATACCAGCCCCTGGTAGAATTCCTAAGGGACATGAATATGCTTATACTTTAGATGAAGCTAATTCCAAAAATGAGCTTATTTTGCAGCCTTGCTTTTTGGCAACTGAAGAACTGAAAAAAATGGGATTGCCCAGCTATGCTGGTTCAGCTTCCCGTAAAAATCTTATCATAACCCCCAAAATTGCAACACTTTAATTGTGGAGACTTGTTTCAAGTGAGATATCAATAAAGTAAATGAACCGATTGGTTTTGTATTAACTTTGCATTTCTAGTAGAACATAAATCAGAGTTGGTGTTTTCGAAAGCAGGTGAGATTCTTGTGGGGAAAATGCTAGGAATCAACAGACTAGCAGGATGAATGTTGTGAAGGTTCTGTGTGAAATGGTTGATGTTAAGATACAAGAACAGATATTTTGTTGGAGATATTTGATTGGCTTGTGAGAACCTTACTATGGAAGCTGGCTCTTTACTCTGGAAACTTTGTCATACAGCCAATAAAGTAAATTGAGCTGAAAAAATGTTTTGTGGTAATTACTGTGCAGAAGTTATCTGAGATTGTAGCAATCAACAAGGATACAGAATGTGTGCCGACTGAATTGTCTTGACTAAGCTTAACTACGGGAAAATGTTGACCTTCAAATTACTTTTGTCACGATCGGGTAAAGTATATATTTATAATAAATGACACTGGAACTGTTAGAAATAATCTCAAAACTTCTTCAGTCTTAGTAAAAGTATGGATTTGATAGATGTAGGCATAACTGTATGGACTAAAGGTTAGCTTTCTAACCATATGGTTAAAAGTCTTGTTTCCTGCTGGCATCGGCACAATGACCCAAAAGACTGCATTGTGCTCCACTGTCTACTACAACATGGTTTCTACAGCTGAATGCCCTTCCTAATGCTAACCATTTTACACTTTACAGCGTCTACTAGGTGCTTTCTGCATGCCACCAACACTAGTGGGGTTGCCATATCACTTACAAGGCTTGAGAGAGACAGGAGATGAGGGATTAAAGAAAGAGAAAAGGGGCCGGATCAGAATAGGCTTCCTGCTATAAAGGGGCCACATGGCAATTTACACTTTAGAAGAGTGTGTGTGTGGGGGGCATGTGATCAGGGTAGAGTTGGGAAGGAATAAAAATAGTGATGTTACATCTGGGTGAGAAGTGAATGGGGGAAGAAGAAATGGGAGTGCGGGTGGACAGAAGATGTAAGCATGTACAGGAGAGAGACTGCGTATGTCATGTGCCACAGTTAGTGACACCTGATTGTTGTACAAGAGACTCACAGAAGATAGTGAGGGTGAGAATGGAAAAAGAAATTGAGAAAAAGAAAAAAGAAAACATCTTGAATATCTTTTTAAGTTTTATTTTTATTAAAAAAAGTAAAATGGACAAGTTCAAAAAGAACGAAAGTTAAATATAAAAATAGAAATCACATTCCAACAAACTATAAGATTCATATTTATCAGGAAATTCTATACACTGGAATAATTGTTTGGGTTTAAAAAGAAAATGTTTTGTCATTATCTAAATCTCACACAGCTCAGTTTCAAATGCAAAAACTACAAAAAAAAAAATCATGGCTTTTAAGTAGTGAGTGTTTGTCCTTGGTTTTTATTGTTGTTGCACTATTGTTTACTTGTTTGTTTTTTGTTGTTTTTTTTTACATCCCTACTATCTGATTCTGTGATGAGGGTATTCTGTATACTTATGTGATTTCCTAAGTTATTTTCCTGGTTTCACTCGATGGTCTTGTAGCCATGCTGGGGGGGTGACATCTTAACAAAGTGCAGTCGATTACATCAACTCCAGTATTTTCACGCAGGTGCAAATTGTATACAGGTACAAATGATACTGGTCCCATGGAAGGAACGATGAAAGAAAGGAAAAGTTGATCCGAGAAAGGATTTGAATATAGGCACCCATATACGCACACACACGCTATAACAAGGTCACAATAAAAAAACCAAAATAGGGGTTTTTTCTGATATTCCACCAATAGTGTGTTTGTATAGGTGCATATCTACAAATCCATTTCTTTTCTACACAAGTTAGGAACCCAGAATGGTAAAAGAATGATGACGAAATGCAAGGGCATCATTTTGTCCAATGCTTTACTCTGTATGTGTGTGTGAAAACTCAGGTGTAAAAGAGTGATAACCAGAAGTACCACAAGGTATTTTTTTCTGATACTCTACCAATCCTGACTAGTGTGTGTGTGTGTGTGTGTGTGTGTGTGCGTGTGTGTATACATGCATGTGTGAATGTGAGTGTGTACTTAAAAACAGTCGTCTCTTTTACACAAGAGGATAACTGGCTTTTGTTGCAATTCCACAATTATTGTCCATGTTACGTGCCATCTTGATGTAACCTTCTTCACCCCAAGATTCTCCCCAACTGTAAAAAAAAAAAAAAAAGAAAAATAAAGATCAAAATAAATTTTTAAGAAAATATAACAAAGATGGAGTAAAGAAACAGAACAAAACAAAAAAGTTGTTTACACAAAAAAAGAAGAGACACAGGTACAGCTAAGCATTTATGTGCTAGAAGTGGCGGCTAAATTTTCTTACTCAGCCGATTCTTTTGAAGAGAAGAGAGAGAGACCACATTGAATTGTATGGTCCTATACATAGTTTAAAAATTTGAAAAATTACACAAAACAGCTGGTTGTGGTTGGAATGTCTTATCAACGAAGGCTGACTGGAGCCAAACAACACAAATATAATTCATCAGTGATATATACAAACACAATTCTTTTGAACTTCCTTTATAAAAAAAAAAATAAAGTGGAGGTGCAATGGCCTAGTGGTTAGGGCAGCGGACTCGCGGTCATAGGATCGCGGTTTCGATTCCCAGACCGGGCGTTGTGAGTGTTTATTGAGCGAAAACACCTAAAGGTCCACGAGGCTCCGGCAGGGGATGGTGGCAAACCCTGCTGTACTCTTTCACCACAACTTTCTCTCACTCTTACTTCCTGTTTCTGTTGTGTCTGTATTTCAAAGGGGCCAGCCTTGTCACACTGTGTCACGCTGAATATCCCCGAGAACTACGTTAAGGGTACATGTGTCTGTGGAGTGCTCAGCCACTTGCACGTTAATTTCATGAGCAGGCTGTTCCGTTGATCGGATCAACTGGAGCCCTCGACGTCGTAAGCGACGGAGTGCCAACCACAACATAAAAAATAAAATAAAAAGAATAAAATACAAACAATAAAATTTGATAGACATACCTGTTTTTAACTAACCAGTAATCAGTGACCGATTCATCTTTTTCATCGACTCCATAACCAACAACTAGAACACCGTGGTCAAGGTTTTCATCACTGCATTCAGAATTGTAATAAACACCTTCTTTGTAAAAGCGGAATCGCACATCACTAGCATCGATGGCAACAGAAATTGGACCAACGTGAGATACAGCTTTCTGCAATTGATATTCACTGCCAGATTCAATATCGTGAAATCCGATATCAGTAGCACCAGTACCATTTTTGACAAAACGGCATTCCTTGGTCTGCAATAACAATATAGAATTTCAATGAAACACACTAATGAAAGAATGCAGTTTATTTATATTTATTTAAAATTATATACCTTACAGTTTATCTTTTGGTTTTTTTTCAATTTTTTTAATACAAATTGCCCTATATACAAAGTCTGAAAAATGTTTAAAATGTTAAGTATAGATATTGCTGTGTGGTAAGAAGTTTGTTTCCCAACCACAAGATTGTTGGGTATGGACCCATTATATGGCACCTTGGGCAAGTGCATGCACACACATTATTATATATGATGCTGGTGTCACAGAGCTGGCACCCATGACAGTGGCATGTAAAAAAAAACCTTTCAAACGTTGGGCTTCATGGAGGCAAAGTGGCTGATGCTGGTGGCACGTGAAAAGCTCCTTCCGAGTGTTGAGCCTCATGTAGGCAATGGCCGAAACATTTGGCTTTATGTCGTGCTAGAGAAGAAGACCCATCAAACCAAGTAAAATCACAGTCGTGGCAGATACAGGTGTCCTGCAAATGGCACCCATTACACTGTCAGAGTGGTTGGCGTTAGGAAGGGCATCCATCCGTAGAAACCATACCATATCAGACTGGTGTCTGGTGCAGCCTTCCAGCCCTGGTCAAACCATACAACCCATGCCAGCATGGACAATGGATGCTAAATGATGATAGATGTGTGTGCATGTGTATATATGTGTGTGTGTGTGTGTGTGTGTGTGTGTGTGTGTGTGTGTGTGTGTGTGTGTGTGTGTGTGTGTGTGTGTAGAGAGAGAGAGAGAGAGAGAGGGACATGCATTTGTACAACCATATTCTCTTGCTAATTTTGATTAATTGTTCCATAGGTTTTATTAAAGCTGCTACTGCTACTACTACTACTACTACTAGTAGTAGTAGTTTTTGTGTCATCATCATAATCATCATCAAAAACGGATATTAAATGATGATGATGACACAATGACATTGAGATAAAAACAAAATTATTATTGTTAGTGCCCAGCTCTACAACTGTACATGGGTGGATACTGACAACAACAACAACAACAACAACAACAGTTACAAAATGAGTGATTATCAATGACAGAATATTCCAGAAAGATTAATTTGAAACACTTACAACAGCTTCATAAGGATAAGCTGCCTCCGTATCAATGCCACCATTTTCCTCAATATATTGAAAAGCTTGATCCATCAAACCACCATTGCATCCATTATTACCTGAAAGAATACAGAAATAAGAAAATGTCAAAGACTGAGACAATGGTAAGAAACAAAGAAACTGTCTTGCTGCCTTCCTTTGGTTGAGAAGATCAGGTAGACTTTTTTTTTTTTCTCTTTTCCTTGGAAGATGACGATAGTGAAAGCATTTGTATGGTGGACATGAATGAAAGGACTGAGGACAGACATTTTGCTCTTTGGCTAAAACCTCATTCACCTGGAGCAGAAGGAATGGTCCAGTCCTGCATCATCATTATTATTATTATTATTATTATTATTATTATTAAGGCAAAGGTGACAATCTGGCAGAATTGTTAGCATGCTACACAGACAAAATGCTTAGTGGCATTTCATTGTCCTTACATCTGGAGTTCAAATTCTGCAGAGGTTGACCTTCCTTTCCAGGTCGATGAAAATAAATACCAGTTGAACACTAGGGCCAATGTCATCGCCCCCTCCTTCTAAGTCTTGCACTTAGAATGGAAAGCATAATAATAATAATCCTTTCTACTATAGGCACAAGGCCTGAAATTTGGCAGCGGGAGGGAACTAATCAATTATATCAACCCCATTGTTTCACTGGTACTTAATTTATCGGCCCCAAAAGGATGAAAGGCAAAGTCGACCTCGGCAGAATTTGAACTCAGAATGTATTGACAGCCAAAATACTACAAAGCATTTTGTCCAGCATGCTAATGATTCTGCCAGCTTGCTGCTTTAATAATAAAAATAGAAATATATGGAAAAATTGATGAGATTGGGAGTTAATTGTAAGGCAATCAGTGTTGCTAAAACTGGAGATCATAATGTTAATTGTTTATTACCTTCTGGGCCAGAACAGTCAACAATATTCTGCTCAGAGAGTGAAACCAATCGTCCTGTTTTCTTGAAGTGTTGACCTTCTAAGGATCCAGTTGAAGAAAAGGCATAGCAAGAACCACATTCTTTCTAGAATAGAAAGAAACAAAAGAAGGAATATTGATTATGTTAAGGCAATACTTTCAAGATTTGGAAAGCAAATAGGTATGGATGTACACAACCACAACAAGCACCAAATACTATCATTATAGCATCAACAAGGCAAAGACTGGTGAGTCACTGGATTAACTAATCAACCATTATCATCATTGAACGTCTGTTTTCCATGCTGGCATGGGTTGGATGGTTTGACAAGAGCTAGCAAAAGCCAGAGAGCCACACATGGCTTCATTTACCTGCTTTTGGCATGGTTTCTATGGCTGGATACCCTTCCAAATGCCAACCACTTTACAAGGTGTACTGGGTGCGTTTTACGTGGTACCAGCAGGGTGGACAAAGACAAAGACTTCTTAGATGAGAGAGAGAGAGAGAGAGAGTAGAATCGAGGGAAGTAGCTGTGAGCCAGACAAGAAAGAGTGTAACAGAGGGAGCAAGAAAGTTGTCTTACTATAGAGGAGATACTTGACCATTTCAGGAGAGGAAGTTTGAGAAAGATAGATTGAGAGAGAGAAAAACAAATGGTGTTAGACATGTATTGGGCCTATCTACAAGGGACAGTGGGGGGGGGGGGGGGTACAAGAAGTATAGAGGGGATAACCTGGTTTCAAAATTAACTACATGGGCCACACAGAGTCCCAACCAGTCACTCCACTCAAAACTGTGAAAGTGCATGGATTAGTAGTTTGGGTGTTGTACCCATGATTGCCAGATCATGGGTCTGATTCTTGGACTGGGTGACATTGTGTTCTTGAGCAAAACACTTCATTTTACGTTGCTCTATTGCTGTGGAGGAACCGGCATCCTCAAAGAATAGAGCCAACATTTCCACTGCATGTCAGAAAAGGTAACTGAAAGAGGGCAAGATGAGATTTGAACTCCGACCTATTAAAACCCTCACCAGTAACGACCACCCAAACAGAGCCAAAGATTGGAAGGTTGTTGTCTGAGTCGTGCAAATGTGTCATCCGCCAGGAGTAGGGAGGAACTACAAATTAAATGATGGATGCAGGGATGCGCTGTTACAGTGCATAGCCCCATACTATTGCTAATCTTAGCTGGAGTATATACAACAATGATGATGATAACCATTGTGATCATGAAGATGTCTGACGTTTTTTTTTTCAGCACTGCTGTGAATCAGGATTCTCCAAGAGATCTTGATCTAACACTGTGTGTATTTCATTTAGCTGAGAGTTCATAACTATGATGAGATTTTTTAATTTTTTTATTGTCAATCATTCACAGACTAGACCAGATGCAGTTAGTTTGGCACAGGCACTTGTCTTGTAAAAATCAACAGCACCAGATACTGTCATTTTGTTGAATATAAGTTTCCAATCAAGAACTCTGCAGATACACACTGTCATGGAGGGACATATACGTACTGTCATACACTTGCATTTACAGAATTCACATTGTACAACAATGTTGATAGGATCTTACCTGGTCTTTCACAGGAGTTACATAACCTTCATTCCTCCAATCAACTGTCTTTGGCAAATAAACTAAGGCGTCATCAGAATCAACTGAGGCACTTTTCAAATTGGTTTTGCTGGAACCTTTATAACCATTCATTGTTTCACGGAATTCCTTCTGAGTCTGTTGGAAAGATGAAAAGTAATTAAGGATAATAAAAAAGAACCAGAGTGATGAAAATTGGCAGCTTTTGCACATAAACAAAGATGAAAATTAGTTCTTTTAAATGATATCATTTAAAAGAACTGATTTTGTTAACCAGTAAGATTTTTAGTGGGTGGCAAAATCAGTCATTCACACATACAGGCCCGTCCTTTACAGGTGCCAGTATTGTCTAAACGTGCCCAGCACACCTTGTGAAGTGGTTGGCATTAGGAATGGCATCCAGCTGTAGAAACCATGCCATAATAAACAACTGGAGTCTGGCCAGCTCCTTTCAAACCGACCAACTCATGCCAGCATAAAAGGCTGATGTTAAACGATGATGAAGTGAATTGATTTTGAAGGAGTTTTAGACTTTATAATGTTAAAATGGCCAATTTTTAAGATTCTGTAAGGACTAGAGCCATGCACTAGTAAGTTTGAAAAATTAAAAATTAACCAGCAAAATTTTTTAAAATCGGTAATTTATCTAACAAAGAATTAAGATGGATGCATAAAATAAGAACCTGACAACAACCCACCTGAAATCTTCAAAATTTCATGTTAATTTATGCTTGAAATGCTAGCTAAACCTTTTCGTTACCATATTTCCTCTGAATTAATCTGCTTTTATTTTAACTGTTTAGTATTTAAACCAGTCATATCCAGCCCAAATAGTCAATTTGTTTCATACTCAAACTGGCCTGATTTGGCCTCTCACACCTATCCTACAATGTCATTCTAAATTCTTACAACTGCACCCTGGAGTGACATTAAACAATTATTAAAATTATGAAGAATTCCTGAAATTTACTTACACGGTCACCATATTTGTTCATGGCTACAGTAAAGTGAACTTTCTTTTGTTTGGCAGCCGAATTGTGTGCCAAAACAAACAAATGGTTCTTTTCCCAGACAAGTCGCCTGCAAAGATCAAAAAGTAAATTAGTCAATTCAGTTAATAAGATTTCCAAAACAGAATAAAAACCAACCAACACCTCTCACATCTATTCGACAGTGTCACTCTAAGAATAATCACAACATCAAAATCTGAATGTTAAAGCGTTAAGTTCTACTCAACTTCTCTTACGCTGGTGTAGAAAAAAAAAAAAAAAAAAAAAAAAAATGCACACAATACACAATGTAAAGTGGTTGGGCACCAGTCTAAAATAACAATAGCCCCTAACAAATAGGTGACTTGGACACCCTGATAATCTGTCCGATACATGCAAGCATGGAAGTAATCACAGAACAACGACAATGATGATGATGATGATGCACACCAAATATTTGCATAAGAGTGGCTGTGTGGTAAGAAGCTTGCTTCCCAACCACATGGTTCCTGGTTCAATCCCACTGCATGACACCTTGGGCAAGTGTCTTCTATTATAGTCTCAGGCTGACCAAAGCCTTGTGAGTGGATTTGGTAGCTGGAAACTGAAAGAAGCCTGCCGTATATATATATATATATATATATATATATATATATATATATATAGTTCAGATTTACAGAAAACAAAAGACAAAGACAGGTGAAGGAACAAGAAGCAGCCGTGTTAGTTTAACACTCAAGAAGAATGGAAAAGTCTTTGATGTTTCGAGCATATGCTCTTCAACAGAAAGGATTAAGAGGAAAACAAAATGGAGAGAGAAAAAAAATGTGTAGGGAGTAACAGTACAACATGATGAAAAGGGCCCATAAGGACACAAATGGAAAATATTTACCTGAAGTACTCCTCGGATTCTGTTTCGTAAATTTTATTAAATGCGTTTTTGAATATGGCCCATTCATCATCCAAATACGAGCTAGTGTCAAATGGATATGCAACAACGCATGTAGCCACCAAGAGAATTGCCAGAAAGTTAAACATTCTGAAAGAAAGAAATTCAAAAAATATTTTTAAAATACAGCAAATATATCACCGTGGCAATTAAACAAACAAACAAAACAAAAACTCAGCTTGTAGGCAATTGATAAGATAAACGGATTGAAATTATTTCTGGAAACAATATAATTGACCTTAAAAAAACCTTTGAGAGTCGTATCCCAACATAGCATTAGTCTCATGACTGAAATAATAATAGAATGTTATTCTAACATAATAGAATACTAGTAAAAAATATAGAATATATTTACTCAACAGCACACAAGCAAATATTGTTGAAGGACAACAGTCTTTATACATTTGTTCAAACATTGCCTTCTAAAACTTTTTCTTTTTTTACAATTGCTTATCTGATCATGTGACTATGATGAATGGAATGACACATTGGCTTTTTTGTTGCTGAGTGACTTTCATAATACTTTAATTCTGAATGAAAATTTTTTATAAAGATTAAAAGACATGTAGAGCAGTGCTACTCAGAGTGGTGGTCTGTGACCCATCAGCTGCCAGTACGTGGCAAATATCCAGAAAAGAAAGAAAAACGGTAGCAGAATTTCAGTAATTTTGCCTTATGCACTGCAGTAAACAACTTATCAGCTTATGTAATACTGTATCATTTGTTTACAAAATAAATAGAAGACAAAAAAAATTGACAACTTTCATTATATTCATTATATATATTGTTTCCGGAATAAATTAATATTACTAAGAAATATTACCAGTCCCTGGCACATTGGAAAAGGTAAAAAAAAAAAAAAAAAAAAAAAAAAAAATCTGCCAGTATTCCATATCAGATAGTTTGATAGTTTAAGAAGCACTGATGTGGAGGACAAAAACTCGGATTTGAAACACTGAATGATGAAGAGGAAGAAGAGAAGGCCAAGGCTTTCGACAAAACCCCTTCACAGGTGAAAGTAGTTTATTCCACTTCTGTAGCCATTTTTGTCCCCAGAAGAAGAAAAAAAAAAAAAAAAAAAAAAAAAAAGGAAAGAAAAAACAACATTCAAGGTATAAACTCTTGATACCATCCTACCTGAGATGGCCCTGGATCTGTGATCTAAACTTGCGGTTTTAAATGATCTAAATTAGAACTTCCTATCAAAATTTCATTTTCATTTATGTCTCAAACACCAGTTTGATAAAGACATTAAATTCATCATTATTTTAAGAATTGAAGGCAGTGTTTGTCAACAGAAATATGCTAACAAAAGATAAAATTTCTGACTACCAGCAGTGACATCACTGCCACCACTCCTCAGTCATACCACTAAAGGAATAGGTTCAACATTAAAACACCTGCAGTGGATTAAGAGTGTGTGATCAATGAAGAGGGAATTTCATTTCTTGATGTAAATCGGGTTAATAAAAAGAATTATCAGGTTTATAAAAGGAGCCCGTTTTATCTACTTACAATTCCACACAAACAGAAAGAGACCGATGCTTTGCTAGAACATGGAAGGTTGATGGGAACCAAAGAAGCCCCAAAAAGTTGTAATTAGGAAGGATTGGGTAAAGTGTTTATTTTGTATAAAATCTGATATAAGTGAGGAGTAGTGAGAGAAGATAGAGCGTTTAAATAGACAGGGATAATTTCTAATGGATTAACAATGTAGATTAAAACGACAACAAGGATTAACCATTAAAGCAAAGCAATTAAGTCCCCATAACTTAGCAGTTCAGCAAAAGAGTCCGAGAGAATAAGTAATAGGCTTAAAGAAATTGAGTCCTGGAGTTGATTTGTTCAACTAAAAACCCTTCAGGACAGTGCCCCAGCATGGTCCCAGTCATTTGGCTGGGGCAAGTAACAGAAGATAAAAGATATCTCACAGCTGCGAGATTTTTATGATGTGATTGTTTATTTCTAAATGGCATTGTAGGATAAGTGTGAGAAGCTGGATCTGAATCTGATCAGTTTGAATATAAAACTGGTAGAATATCTGGGCTGGATGTGACCGGTTTAAATGTTAAAGAGTTAAACACGATGTTACAATAAAAGTACAGATCATAAGGAGGATGGAAATAAATACTTATGTAACATCATGTTTAAAGACATAAATGTCAGGATTTAAACTGATAACAGTTGTTTTGCAGGTCAATTGTGTTATCCTTTTAAGTTTGTACATGCTCAATTGATAAACAGCCTGTAGTAGTCAATCATAATTATACAGCTATGAGGTTGTTGCTTTTTGTTGGTTGTAGGCTTCTAGTCAACCTTGAGCCCTAATTGTATGTGCCTGTTCAGATTCGATACTGACTAATAAGTGTATGGAAACAACAATAGACGTGGTGTGCAAGAGAGATGGTTGCACTGGTATGGTCATGTGTTGCATATGGATGAGGACAGCTGTGTGAAGAAGTGTCACACCCAAACAGTGGGGGGAACCTGTAGAAGAGGTAAACCCAGGAAGACATGGGACGAGGTAGTGAAGCACGACCTTTGAACGTAGGGCCTCATAGAGGCAATGACAAAGAGACAGAGATCTTTGGAGATATGCTGTGCTTGAGAAGACCCGGCAAGCCAAGTAAGATTGTGGCCAAGGCTGATGCCAGTGTCGCATAAATGTTCCATTTAAAAGCACCCTTTAAACATTGGGCAATATGCCATGCTTGTGAAGACCTGCTAAACCAAGTGAAATCATAGTTGTGGCCAATGCCAGTGCTGCCTGATTAGCATCCGAGCCGGTGGCACGTAAACAGCACCATTCAAGCGTGGCCGATGCCAGTGCCACCTCACTGGTACCCATGCTGGTGGTACTTAAAAAGCCGACACCAGTGCCGCCTGACTGGCTCCCATGCTGGTGGCTCATAAAAAGCACCCACTCCACTCTCGGAGTGGTTGGCATTAGGATGGGCATCCAGCTGTAGAAACCTTGCCAAATCAGATTGGAGCCTGGTGCAGCTGCTGGCTCTCCAGACCTCAGTCAAACTGTCCAATCCATGCTAGCATGGAAAACGGATTTGGAGGATAAATAAATGTGTACAGATGCAGCTGTGAGATTGAGGAGGTTGCTTCCTATCCACAAGGTTTCCAGTTCAGTCCCACTACTTGGTACTTTTGCCAAGTGTTCTACTACAGTACCAGGCTGACTAAGACTTGTGAGTGGGTTTGGTAAACGGAAACTGAAAGAGCACATCGTCTAAAACTGTAAACGAGCAGCACCATTCGTACGATAGTGACACTCACTTCCAACTATCATGTGACGCCGAGACAAAGAAACAAACGTACACATATATGGCAGGTTTCGTTTAGTTCCTGTCAATCAAATCCATTCACAAGGTTTTGATCAACCTGGGGACATTATATATATATATATATATATATGTATATATATATATATATATATATAAAAAGCACCATTCGAGCGTGGCCGATGCCAGTGCCGCTTGACTGGCTCCCGTGCCGGCGGCACGTAAAAACACCCACTACACTCTCAGAGTGGTTAGCGTTAGGAAGGGCATCCCAGTCAAACAGTCCAACACATGCCAGCATGGAATGTGGACCTTAAACGACAACGACCGCAAGTGTGTGTGCAACATCTATTGTAGACATAGTATTAACAAACAGACAAGTCTAAGTAGCAGGAAATGGTTGCCCAGCAACAGTGAACTGATTCTATACAGTTTGAATCGAAGAGCTTCCACCTGCAAGTTAGTCATTTTTTTAAAATATATAAACATCATCATCATCCACCACGTCAACACAACCCCGAAAATTTTATGCTTTGAAATACAAGCAGTATAGCACAGAAATTTTTTTTTAAATGTATAACACCTAAATATTAATAAACCTTGCAAACCCACACATACCATAGAGTGTAGAATGAGGTTAACTGTATTATTGGTTCACAATGCGGAGCCAAAATCACAGCAAAATAAAATAAAGCTTCTTGAATGAACAGGAAAATACTTCAGACTTGAAAGTGGGAAATGTGCTGGAATTGTAGTATGAAGGGAAGAAACTTGATATGCTGCCGGAAAAATGTACTTAAGAATTAACAAGTCCGGTTTAAAAATTTTTTTCTTTATTATTATTATTAACACTGAAGTGGAGAGGTTAGAAAGCAGACACTACTTAAGGAATATCTGTAGTTATGCCCTTAACAAATGTTCATAAGTATGCCTGAATAAAAGGCTGTATTCCCTTAAGTGTCTAGGTTAAAACAAACTAAAACTATATATCTATAAACATACATCATACTTTAATTTTATAGCATTCAGAATGAAAAAAAAATTTTATGGCAATATCGGAGATTAGCATATCAAATTAACAAATACCGTTTTAAATATTGATTTCAAATTTTGGCACAAGGCCAGCAATTTCGTGTGATGGGGATAAGTTGTTCACATCGACCACAGTCCTCAACTGATATTTATTTCATCGATCTCGAAAGGATGAATGGCAAAGTCGTCTTCGGCGGAATTTGAACTCAGGACATCAAGACGAACGAAATGCCGTGCTAATGATATTAACATATGTTAGCAGCGGTTTTGATCACCCCACCTTTATATATGGTGAATTAAATATAGTGTATTTTACAGTCTGTATTGATCGCATTTTTAAAATTTAATTTCCTATATAATTTAAGCTACAAGCCACACAAAACAACTGACACATCAGCACATATGTTTATATTTAAAATAAGTATTAACTGAAGATGCTTATCGCCAAATTGAAAAAAAGAAATTCTTTTTCTAAGTAGAGATTATAACATATAAGCCAAATTTCTAACAACAATGTAGGTGATTATGAATTAAGATAATTTACAGTAATTAAAAAGTGAGCCATCATTGTGTTAACGTCCGCTTTCCCATGCTTGCATGGGTTAGACGGAATCTAGGCAATCAATCGTTTTTGGTCTCGGAGAACTAAAATTATTTGTTCGGCAAGTTCCGTATAATTTTTTTATTTCTTTGATGTGTATTTTTTGCAGTTGAACAGTGACACACACACCAACCCACACACATAATTTATGAATGTATATATAAGTTACTGAGTGTGCGACAGTATTTTTCACTGTTCAGTTGCAAATAAATAAACATTAAAGAAATAAAAAATTTATAAGGAACTTGCTGAGCAAATACTTTTAATTCTCCAAGACCAAAAACGATTGATTATCGGAATTTGTAGAGGTAGGTTTTCTAAGGCCCTTCCTATTACCAGCTATTTCGATTTCCAGAGAGACATGAAGAAACCAAAGTATAGTTATGCCATCATACCTAGACTACAGAAAATTAGAGACTAGCAATACAATTATACATACTGGAAGTCACATAACCACAGATAATGTTACCAAATGGCCATTATCAAAATCTGACGCTCCCGAATACGTCCAAGACAATGTCAAGTCTTCTGCTTAATGTCATCAACCGGCTATTATTATCGGAAACCCTTCGTGTATAATGAGTCTTTTTTTGTTGTTGTTATTTTTAACATCAGTTCAAGATCTCGGACAGATTGCCTGCTTGCCTACTTGCTGGGTGACCGTCCATACAAGTCTCAGACACGTTAAATAAAAAATCATACTTGATAAGAAAAAGAGAGAAATATTTTAAATAAATAAAAAGACACCAGCCCGTACTCTGGTGGTGATAAAAAACATTCTTCACTTAAACACACTCCGCAGATCAACCCGCTAAAAATACCAGACCCAAACTCCCTCGAATACACCTTCTCGTCTTCAAAAGATAAAGATTCCAAGGTGGGGGTGGTGATGGTTAAGGGGTCAACTGTGATCAACCACTACTCTATAATACATAGTGATTTGATCCTAGACCAAAGTTAGACCAGCACGCTCATGATCAAAGACATCCCAACAATGACCCTCTGGTCTTTGGAAAGTATCGAAGATTACAATAATGTGCCAAAATCCCAGGTGCGATTAAGGGAACGTTGGCAAGGTGGAGCCATCAGGTATGGTAATGCCTTACGATAGGATCTCAACTCGTTAGTAGAGTTGTAGGGGCACCGAGCTGAAACACAGCATGCCTTGAGGCCTTTTGACACCCGGCAGAGCCCATCCATTTCCTGGTTCGACCGCAGCCAGACGGAAACAAAAAGGGAGAGAAAGAGAAAACTGGATCTCAGTACAGGACTGGCACCCTATTTATTTACCTCGAAAGGATGAACGACAAAGTTGACCTCGGCGGGATTTGAACTCGGAGCGTAGAGTTGACACGATTGCCGCAAAGCAATCTATCCTACGGTCGAATGACTGTCAATCGGTCGCCCTCGTTGTCAGAGAAGTTCCAGTCTGGCGCTTTGAGACAGACCTTTTACCAGCGAAAAACATTTGCTTTTTCTTACAACCTCAGCCTTTTAAAAGGTTTATTACATTCACTTTTGTTTTATTATGAAGTAATATCATATAGCGATGAGTTGGCAGAAATACATCGTCGGAAACAAATGCCTTACGGTATTTGTTCCTGTCTATTAACGTTCCGAGTTCAACTTTGCCATTCATCCTTCTGAGAGTCGATATATCAAAATATCAGTCAAGTAATGAAATTGATAGTATCAACTAGCCACTCGTCCTCAAAATTGCTGGCCTTATGCCTAAATTAGAAACTTATATAATACTATCCATATCACATGCCACTATTTTTTTTTTCACATCAGACACTGAAGTACGGTAGGATAAGGTCACAGACACCAACACTTATTCAATTAAGACAGACTGATATTTTTACTGGTGCTATTATGCTAACTACAAAATGAAACTGTTTGTGGATTTTAAATAGTTATGACATCTCAATGACGTAATTAACTTGTTACTCGGGTTTATGGTGAACATTTGTGACATATAATTATAAACCAATAAACTTAGGTGAAGCAATAATAATTCTTTTAATGTTGATAAAGGCCAAAGATTTGCACGGAAGGATATAAAAGATATATAATTTCGCTGAAGTATATATTTTAATCGATCCCGGACTGGGTGAAAAAAAGCTGAAGTAATTTTAGTCCAGCGTTTAATTAGTCGGTATAAAAGGCCCTGCTATATTTATTTAGTTGCATCTCATTACATTTTGAGGTCGAACCTCGTAACAATTGACATCAGTTTTTCTTCTCCCGGGGGCCATCACTACCTTATGGGGTATTACTGTGTTTCAAACAATGGGAATTTCTTTCCCCATCGGTCAAGTACTGGAACCGATTTAATCGACTGACCCCTACCCCTTAAATATATTACTTTGTGCATATTATTGGCAAAATTATTATTTAATAGAAAGAAAAAAATCCTTAATAAAACAAAGATAGTTCCTACCACTCTTATCGAGAATTCCATTATAATTAGGTATATATATCATAGAAGGAACGATAAAATATAAATACATAAACCAAGATCACGGCCCAAGATAAGGAATAAGAAACAAATGGGGGAAAAAAGAAAGCAGTAAATGTTTAATTCGTATTTACATAAATTTATCTCTAGCAGTAATGCTAAAACAACATTATGCAACGTTCTTGTTATTTGGCACAATGATGTCGTCAGCCATAAATAAAGATTTCACATTCTGACAAAGAACCAACCACAGAGAAACAGCAGAAGAAACGTATTGACAAATACAAACACTTGAACACATCTACAGGTTTCAAAACGTTTCAGTAGTACATAACAATAATAATAATAATAATAATAACAAAGATCTAAACTTCAGACACTAACTTAATCAAGAAATAAAAGATCAGACAGTTGAAGAAATATATATATACACAGATGCAAATTATTAAGTGACCCACTGTCGTTATTAACTCGTAACTTTTTTGAAATAAGCATATTTTTAAATGAAATTTTGCAGATACGTTTCTGAGAATGTAGGTTACAATTATGTATATACAGAATTTAGGAAAGAAATGCTGGGGACGAGGAACCAATTAGTAGTTAAGCCCATATATAGTAACGAAAAAAAAAATTGTTTTTAATTAACCCCTTCTTTGTTTTTTGTTTGTTTATCTACGCCGATTTTATTATTAATAAAATGGAAAATGATATATTTCTTTGCTGTAAGAAAACAAAGATAAAATAAGTATGCGATGACATTTGTAACTGTTTGCTAATCAAGTTAATTAACAAATAAACTTAATCACCCCCCAACATGTCACTGACCTTTTACTACAGTAGCAAAAAAATAATTGCTTATAAAAACACAGGCAGAGACAAGGCCATATATTTTATCGCACTTGACTGGCACTTATACCTTATATTGATCAGGGAAGGTTTGAGAAGCAAAAATAATCTCGACAGATTTTAAACTCAGAAAATCACAAAGAAAAATTATAATATTATAATAAACAGTGTCAAATATCCTGGTAGAAATAGTAGCCAAACGTCCCTCATATCTTGGACGCATTTACCATGTTAACATAGGGGGGGGGGGAAGATATATTTGATCCAGGTTAATAAAAGGAGAGGATACATTTGATAATGTAGTCTCAGATAAGCTTATGTTGAGTAAAATAAATTATATAGGATGATCATGGTAGGAAAACGTTTTTACTGGTAGGTCCTTGCTAGATCGGGAGCTGGCTTGGGTCAAAAAAAAGTTAACATTAATAAAATAAGTTTCTAATAAAAAAAAATGTACATTAACATATTATTTAAATATATGAATAAAAATTCGTAAAAAAGAAATTATATTAACAAAAGAAAATTCGTTAAAAATCCATTGATATAATTAACACTTACTTGAAACAAAAAAATATTTCAACACAAATTCGAGGTTTGAGATTAACAGCAGATTATCAGATCTCACCCTTAGCTTTTAGGGGTTTGTTTTATCGGTGTTAAAGAAATGAACAACTATTCAGATTAAATGCTGGAAGTAAGTATAAGAGAATGGGTGGATATATTTATATAAATGTAGCGAAGTCATGTGAGGGTTGTCTGTTGCGTTAAGTCCCGTGATTAGTGACGTCACATGACACATGACTGTGACCATGAACATGTGCGCTGAAACATCAAAGAACAAACAAAAAATAATAACGCGATGATGATGATGATTACTTCAATAAACTGTTCGAATCGGAAAGGAATTTGGACGGAAGCAAATTAATATAATAAATGAGAAAGTAATTGTATTACACTTAAAAAAAATAATAATAATTATAAGGGCAAACTGTAGGTTTTGTTTTAAGTAGTTCAAAGATTCTTTTGCTTTTTGTCTTTTCCCCATATTTTTTTTTTATTTTGAATTAGGAAATTATATATATTACATGTCGCTCATTGTCACATGAACATACACACGTCTCTCTCTCTCTCTCGCTCTCTAAGTATAATATACTTCAAAATATGAATAAGACCCCTTGTGGTTAATAAATAAATCATTATTATTCGCCAGAAATTACAAAGTGATTCAAAGACTGACTATTGGCGTGACCATCTACTACTTATAAGTTACACGCGCGCGCACACATATACATATATACTTACATACATTCATGCATGTATATATCGATGTATGTATATATGAATGTATGTATGTATGTATCGGTCAGTTGTTCATGAGTCGAAAAGAAAGAAGCACATTGTAAAACCTTTAGGGGCGGCAATAATAGTTATTGCTCCTTGACCGGCCATAACCAACAATTATATTAATTGTGTGTGTGTTAATAGATTGATACAATGCAGTACTTTTACCCCCATCGTCACCTCATGTAAAGTTTGGGGATACAAACGAGAAAGAAAAAATACACAATAGACGCAGTATATTTTATTTTTAAGAAAAGGAAATAATAAAGACACTATTCTCTATCTATCTATCTATCTATCTTTCTGTCTGTCTGTCTGTCTGTCTATCTGTCTGTCTATCTCTCTGTCTGTCTGCCTGTCTATCTATCTATCTATCTATCTATCTATCTATCTATCTATCTATCTATCTATCTGTCTGTCTGTCTAAATATTTGTTTGGCTGTCTATCTGTCTGTATGACTGACTGTACGTCTGTCTGTAGGCATATATATGTCTTCTAGAATATATTTCAGTTAGGTCATATGTGAGTGAGTGTGTGTTTGTTTGTTTGTGTGTGTGTGTGTGTGTGTGTAAATTATAAAGTTTTAGTGAGGTACAGACGAGAGAAAGGCTACCCGATACAAAGGCAATTTTCATTGTAAACAAACGATCATTCAGATGGGTGACTCATCAGATATTTCGTCACTCCGTACACACACGCACACGCACACACACACACACACACACATACATTGCACACACACTCAATTAATAGACTGGCTGGGTATGTTGTTCAAATCGCAACTTGGAGTCCCATTGAAATCAACATTAGCAAAGTTTACTTTCCATAAACTTTTTTTGTGTTTCACTAGAAACGTCCCACCGTTTTTAAAAAAATTCTATAAGTTGATTAACTATTCCAAACAATGCACAAATACATAATCCCTTCTACGACAGGCACAACGCTTGAAATTTTTAGGAAAAAGCCAGTCGATTACATCGACCCCGCCGCGCTCAACCGGTTCTTATTTTATTGACCCCGAAAGGATGAAAAACGAAATCGACCTCAGCGGAATTTGAACCCAGAAAATAAAGCCTTTGTACATACATACATACATACATACATGCATAATCCTTTCTACTACAGGCACAAGGCCTGAAATTTTGGGGGAGGAGTTAGTCCATTAAATCGACCCAGTGTTCAGCTGGTACTTATTTTCATCTACCCTGAAAGGATGAGAAGCAAAGTCGAACTTGTTGGAATTTAATGCTAATAATAATCCTTTCTTCTATAGACGCAAGGCCTGAAACTGCGCTACATTTACCCATCTTTTTGACAAAATTGCTGGTGGGCAGCACTTCCTTCTCTAATCTCACTTCCCTTTTCTAGTGGAACTTGAAAAAGTTGATGAGGTCTTGGCCAAAGAGGAAAGTGTCTGTCTTCAGCCCTTTCAGCCTGGTCCACCATACAACCTCTTTCGCTTTGGCCACCAGACAAAGAAACACTGCCTGCCCTTCCCAGCCAAAGAGGGCGGCTGGGCGATGTTCACGATGGACTCAGCCAATAGCTACATCTGTCCAACACACAACAGCAGGTGTTCAACATAAACCCACCAGTCAACAATGCTCAGGCACTGCACGAAGGTGTGCAGAACGGTATCGTCACTCTGCGCACATCATGAGCAAGCCCTGCTGATGGCACTTCCATGCCTGTAGAGTTTATTCCGAACCAGCAATGCTCCCCAGTAGCACTGTCAAGCCAGGGATTTCTGGAAGTCGTCCATAAGTACCGGCCCGAAAGTCTTCAAGTCCGAGAAAGACGTTTCCACAATTTCTTGTTGGACAACTTACCATCAAATGACATTGCCTGTATGGGTGCACAACGTACTACATGTCAGATGCCAAAGTGATCATAGAGCAACATGAGAGGGAGTGTTTTGCTCAAGATCACAACACACCAATGTGAATTGGTGTGTATTACAAGAATCAGCTTGGTTTCTTTCTTGAATTATTGATAGTTCAACCCACACAAGTTAATGTGTGAAAAACAGAATTAGAATTTTGAAAGAAGTTTTTATAAAGGACTCCGAAAGGATGAAAGGCAAAGTCAACCTCGGCAGAATTTGAACAGAGAATGTAAAAACAGACGAAATATCACTAAGTATTTTGCCAAATGTGTGTGTGTGCGTGCGTGCATGTGGTTGCTTCCCCATCACTGCTTGGCAACCGGTTTTGGTTTGCTTACGTCCCGGTATTTAGCAGTTCGTCAAAAAGCAAGTGATTGAATAAGTACCAGCCCCACTTCCCCACCAAAATAGAAAATATTGATGGTGGGGGGGGGGGGGGGGTCGGTCAATTTGTTCGACTAAAACCTTTCCGAGCAGTTCCTCCAGCATAAAAAGGTAAAAGAGTTTAATAAATATATTTACATTTGTGTACCATTGAAAGCAGATGGTTCATGGTAAGGCTTTGTTGCTGTGCGTTTTAGGTTGGCTGCTCAGGAATTAATACACTTCACTAACAATGTTGTTGATGAGTTTAACATAGCAGATGGCTGGTTCATAGATTCGTGACTGAGAATGTTGTTTACTAAAAGCTGTGCATACAAGCTGATAATAGTTGTGCCCCACATACTCACTCATTTACAGGTGTGTGTGTGTGTGTATAGGCATGTAATTCAAGATGATTGTGTAATACTATATACATATATACAAACAGACAAACAGAAAGAAAGAGTGAGAGAGAGGAGAATATACATATCTATCAAATCTTATAACAAATTTGAGTGTTGCTTCTCTGTCCATTACATTTTTATGTTTTTTTTAACTCCTTGACCATTGGTGCAAGGACAACAAGACTCAAACCAACAACTCCCCTAATCCCAGCGAATGTCCTAAGGAGGTCTATTTTTTAAGGGCTGCCTTATTGGGGCCCCACTGACCATCCCCTATTTTTACATTTTAAATTTAATACATGCATTGGTGACCAAATCGTAGCAATGAATATATATATATATATATATATATATATATTTATGTGTATATATATTTATGTGTGTATATATATATATATGTGTATATATTTATGTATATATATATGTATACATATATGTATACGTATATATATGTATATATATGTATATATATGTATATATGCGTATATATATGTATATGTATGTGTGTGTGTATATATATATTTGTGTGCGTGTGCGTGTGTGTGTGTGTGTTTGTGTGTGTGTGTGTGTGTGTGTGTGTGTGTGTGTTACATTGCTTGACGACCGATTGCTTGACAACCGATGTTGTTATGTTGACGTTTCCATATCTTAGCAGTTCGGCAAAAAACCCTGATAGAATATGTTCTAGGCTTACAAAGAATAAATCATGTGGTTGATTTTTTTCGACCAAATGCAGTGCTCCAGCATGGCCGCAGCCACATGACTGAAACAAGTAAAACAATAAAAAAAAGACTATGCCATCTTAATCCTGAACAAGGTCAGGTGTCTCTGCTAGTATATATTTAAAATATCCTGCTTCTCTGAGCAGTCAGTTGTTCAATTTATAGTAGCAGTAAGCCTTTTTTTTCTCTCACATACACTAAAGCAATAACATCACTTTCTCTTTCTTCCCCTTACAGGCGTATGGGTGTGATGGAGTAAGGTCACAAGCCCCGATGAAGTCATAGGAGTGGAGCTCATCTCTCTCTCTCTCTCCCTCTCTCCGTCCCCGGTTCTGAATGCAGTTAATTTCTTCCAGAGAGATAGATTTGACCTCAATATTAGACTGTTACTTTATCAACAACACTGGAAGAACGAAAGACTTGAAAGTAATGATTTTTTTTATTGCATACCAGAGGCCAACATAAAGGGGGGTTACAATATACAAAACAATGAGACAATACAATGGCGTGGGAGCCAGGTTCAGCTTTGACCCCACAAACTACAGTCTGCCACTGAAGCCTTGCCTTACTTCTATGTCTTACAATCAAGAGGAGTCACTCATTCTCAACTCTTGTGTCACATCCTTCCATCTTTTAACATATCACGCGACCACCGCAAAGCATTTTCTTCAACAGTAACAACTCTTACCAACTCACCAATTGTTCATGTACAATATATTATTGTTCGTAGCTTTCAGCCATTCTACTCGTCAAACTCATGTGTGAGCTCTCTTGTCAACTAATTATTGCCAAAACAATCAGTCAATAGAGTTTTTACTAGGTTTCAGATTTTACCTTAATTTTTGTTTTTTAGCAACCAATTGTTTAAAGTGTTATTGAGAACCAATTATTTAAAAAATAAATAAAGTTAGTCGTTTATACTTTCGCAACCTTTGAGTCCAAACGAAGGCCTGACCAAGCTCTGAAAATTTAAACAAACAAAACACTTGTAGTTTCTGATCTGTTTTTACGATCTTCTGATCGTAAAATTCAGGTCAAAGTTGAATTTAAGTCAATATGGAATGGTTATTTATATTTCCTGCTTTGAATTGTTCTTGCAAATATAAATTAGTTTAATTAAAATTGTATTTGTACCTTGGCCATACCACTGACACATTTTCTTCTTTTGTAATGGAAACAAATCTAAATCTATTCTATCCAGTAAGACAACTTGCCTGGACGAATGCAACTCTTCCATGCCATGTGTTCCCATCTTCCATCGCAGTCTTCATATCTTCAACTTGATATTTTAGAACTTGTTGTGTGGGTCATGGTTGAATGTTGTTAGTTAGCTATGTGTGATCCCAAAACAAATCAAACGAGTTCATAGTTGAAATAAATTTATCTGTTATTTAGGTAATTACATTAAATGAACAATTATACACAAAGCTTTTTATTTTTTCTGATAGTCACCATTAAGGTATGTACGTGGCTAAAATTGAATTTGGCTGTAATTAAATCATGAACAGAACAGATAAGAAAAGTCTGCCTAACATTACTAAAGAAATCTTTTTCACTCTTGGCTGAAATTCATCAAAAGAAAACTCGACATTGTAAGAACTAGTTGCTTCTGCTATCCTGGGCCATGCTCTCTTGTTTGCTTTGGCAAGAGGTGAAGATTTGTGTTCTCTGGTAGCTCTCTCAACCTCTGCAGTTGATCTTGGCATGATTTTGCTTTTATAATGCCTTTTTATAATCACGGAAAATTCAATTGTGTTCTGTGATCAGGGCATGATATTTCCTGCAAGCTGTTCGGTCAGTGATCAGGGCACTTTGCCTGACTCAAGTGTGGTCTGGACCCAGCTATCAGGGTTGTGAGGTTTCAATTCTAGCTCTCACTACAATACCAAGTGTCTTCTATCTGATACGAGGAGTGTTCATTAAAGATTTCCCCAGATCAAATTCTGATTATTGCAGGAAACAGAACTTGTACAGGTATAATCATACATGTCTCTACATGTCACATTGTAAATTGCAGCTTTCCACTAGTATTCGTTTGTCTTTTACAGCTGCTGAAGTGGACTAAGGTGTTATAATGGAGGCAGTTGAATGCAGATCAGTGATCAGGTTCTTATACTTGAAAGCTTGTACACCAAAAGAGACTTTTGATGGGATCAAAGAAGTTTATGGTGATGATGTACCATCATACGACATAGTCAAGCACTGGCATCGCCAGTTCAAATGTGGTCGGGCATCGGTAGAAACTACTCCTATTCCTGGATGATCACATTCTGCCATTGATGATGACATCATCCATAAAGTGGAAGCTGTCATTTTGGAGGAGCGCCATAAAACTATTCTGCAACTAGCCCAAGAAATGAAGATGAATGTAGGATCCATGGAAAAAAATCATTCACGACCATTTGTTCATGTGGAAATTGTCTGCACAATGGATTCTCCGGATGCTCTCACTTTCTCATGCAGTGGAACTAAACTTGGAACCATCTGGTTGGAAAGCAAGCTTCTTATTTTTTATTGCCCACAAGGGGCTAAACATAGAGGGGACAAACAAGGACAGACAAAGGGGTCAAGTCGATTACATCGACCCCAGTGCGTAACTGGTACTTAATTTATCGACCTCGGCGGAATTTGAACTCAGAACATAACGGCAGACGAAATACCGCTAAGCATTTCGCCCGGCGTGCTAACGTTTCTGCCAGCTTCTTACCACACAGCCACCCTTGCACCTATATTCTTCAAAATTCTTTATAATTGAAATCCCACTGGGATAAACTTTGCCTTCCATCCCTCTGGGGTCAAGAAAGTAAAGTACCAGTTAAGTACTGGGGTCAAAATACAATGTAATTGACTTGCCTCCTCCCATCATACTTACATATACATATGTATGTATGCATGCATGCATGTATGTATGTATGTATGTATGCATGCATGTATGTATGTATGTAAATATATATATACGTAAAAGAATACACACACACACCCATGAGGGGGTGCTGAAAAGTTCCTGGCTTTGGGTAAAAGAAAATACAAGAGGATCAGTTAATTATGATTTTATTCAACATATTCCCCTCACAAATTCACACACTTATTGCAGCAGTCCTTCAGTTTTTCTAAGCCTGATAAAAGAATTCAAAAGGTTGAGCCTCCAGCTAGGCTTTTTGTGATACCTTTAAAGCTAGGAGCTTTTCAATACCCCTCCATATATATATATATATATATATATATGCAAATGGGTGATGAAAAGTCCCTGGCTTTGGGTAAAAGGAAATACAAGAGGATCAGTTAATTATGATTTTATTCAGCATATTCCCCTCTCAGATTCACACACTTATTACAGCAGTCCTTCAGTTTTTCTAAGCCCTGTAAAAGAACTCGGCAGGTTGGGCCTCAAGCCAGGCCTTTCGTGGTACCTTTAAAGCCAGAAACTTTTCAGGACAACCTTGTATATACACATATACACTCACCTTCCTATCAATACATACACAATATATCTAGGCACACACAAACAACAAACTTTCATGCCGTTTTCTCTTACCTATATCACTCACACACCAAAGTTATGATTGAAGACATTTACCCAAGATGCCACACCATATAATTGAACCTCAAACAATGTAATCGCAAAGCAGAAGTATAAATGTAAATGTATGTTTATTCTTCTGCCCTTGCAGTTAATAAATAGCACATAACTAATATAAACCAGTGGTTGATATTTTATTCTTCCTCAAACAATTATTTCTAATTAGCATTTTTAAAGTTCCCTGTTATTAACTTAACTTCTCTTTATCACTGTATGTTCTATTCACACACGCACACACACATGCCTTCAGACACGTGCACACACACACACACACACACACATACACATGCGCACAATGCCTTCAGACACATACATGGACACATGCACACACACATGCACACACATACACACACATGCCTTCAGCCATACACATGAACACACACACACACACACACATACGCATACATATGCCTTCAGACACACACACACACACACACACATACGCATACATATGCCTTCAGACACACACACACACACACATGCTTTCAGACAGACACACACGCACACACATACATACACACATACACAACTAATAACCCTTTCTGTTGTAGGAACAAGGTCTGAAATTTGGTGGGAAAAGACTAGTGAATTACATCGACCCCTCCCCTCCCCAGTACTCAACTGGTACTTATTTTATCGACCCTGAAAGAATGAAAGTCAAAGTCGACCTCAGCGGAATTTGAACTCAGAATGTGAAAACAGATGAAATACCGCTAAGCATTTCACCCAGCATGCTAACAGTTCTGCCAGCTTACAACCTTGATATTATTAATAATAAAAATAATAATAATAATCTTTTCTATTCTAGGCACAAGACCTGAAATTTTGGGGGAGGGGCCAGTTGATTAGATCGACCCCAGTATGCAACTGGTACTTAATTTATCGACCCCGAAAGGATGAAAAGCAAAGTCAACCTCGGCGGAATTTGAACTCAGAACAATTTTGCCAGCTCACCATTTTAATAATAATAATCCTTTCTACTAAAGGCACAAGGCCTGAAATTTGTGGGGGGACTAGTTGATTTTATCAACCCCAGTGTTTCACTGGTACTTAATTTATCAACCCCAAAAGGATGAAAGGCAAAGTCAACCTCCATAGCCAACACAAAACTAATGACATTAGGCATTTTCAGATCTTGGTACCCATTAGATTAGACATTCTTAGATCTTGGTACCCATTGAGTGAAGTAGGCTTTTCCTTGCCCCTTCAGAGAATTATTTTCATTAACACTAAAGATTTTTATTCTTTAGTGTTACAATTAATTTTACCTTCACTTCTTCAAGTCTGACACCCAGCGTTCTCTGTACCGAAAGCAACCTTGGAAAGTTTCACATGGCCTTCAGTATGTTAAAAATAACTTAACTACTGTTTTTTTTTCCCCCATGAGTGTGTCTTTAAATTTCTGACTCTCTAAAAGAAAATCCTGTTTTCTACAACTCATTACAGGTATGTCTATGTGATATGAAGTTTGCTTCCCAACCTCATGGTTTCTGGGTGAGACCCACTGCATGGCACCTTGGGCAAATTTCTTCTATTATAGCCTCAAGCAGACCTATACCTTGAGAGTGGATTTTAGAAGGAGACTGAAAGAAGCCTATGTGGTGGTGGTGGTGGTGGTGGCGGTGGTTGCAGTGGTGGAAGTGATGACGATGACGATGCTGCTACTGCTGCCACTGAATGATGATAATGATGATGACGACGATGACAATGATGACGACAATGATGAAGATGATGGTGATGGTGATGGTGACGATGATGATGATGATGATGATGATGATGATGATGGTGATGATGATGATGATGGCTGTATTGGGGTTTTTTGGTTTCACTGTATTGTTATTTCTAATTATCATAATTAATTACACTTCATTATTTGTTTTTCTTTTATGCTCTGTCTATTAATTATATTAACATTAAGTTAGCTATTGCATTT
>NC_142941.1:52608830-52616330 GCF_046866305.1 Octopus bimaculoides
TTTCGCAATAGTAAGAACGCCAGTGCTTGTTGCCTTAGGGTTATTACGACTTGAAGATGATTTGATGAAAGCTGATACAGCAATCAGTATTAAGCAGAATCTGTGGCCATCCTGTGGTGTAGGATGCTATCAGAAATGGTACAAAACACATCAAAATTCTAGCAATACCAATAATCTCTTTCATCACCACATACACCACCACCACCATAATCATGATCAGTTTAACATCCGCATTTTGATGCTTGCATGGATTACATGGAATTCATTAAAGCAGATTTTGTAGAAAATAGGTGCACTTGTTTCCAAACATGTCCATAGCCAGACATGTCTTCATAGAAGACTGCAACACACACACACACACACACACACACATATATATATATATATGGTGTCCCAGCATGGTGCTGCAGTTAAGTAACTGAAACAAGTAAATACACGTGCACGCGCACACACACACACAGACACACACACACACACACACCTCACACACACACACATGTATATATGTATGTATGTATATAAAATTTGAACGAAAGCCTGAAAAAAGTAGGTACTTATTTCCATCTGAATAACTATTTTTAATTGAAGCAATGTACTTTAATTTTAATTGCGAGAACAACAACAAAACAGACGACTTACATTAGCATAAACAGTTACAAGCCGTCACTTTATGCTTTTCAATGTACACAGCCTCTCAGAGTACACACGGCAGCATTTCTTTCTGTACAGGTGCAGTCGTTACAATCCTTTTTGAAGGACTCTCCAACCTTGTAGAATTTACCATTGTACACGCAACCTAGTAAACAGGATTATTTCGTTATTAGTCGATGATGTTGTAATGAGAATGAAGGAAGGAATGAATGAAGGGCGGAATAATATGGATTTCTTTCCAGGGCTTTCTTTCCCCATTTTTAATATGTGTGTGTGTATGTGTGTGTGCATAATATGTATGTCTGCCTGTATGTATGTATATCTATGTGTGTGTATGCATCCTTTTAAACAGGAGCAGCTGAATACCCTTAAATATGAAATTAAAGGCCACACAAATACCTGCTGGTAGGCAGAACTTCTTTGTACAAGCTGCGGCACCATTTTTACCACAGCGACAAGTGTTGCAGTCTATTTTGAATGATTCTCCTTCAGCATAGTCTTTTCCATTGTGGTGACACACAGCAGCAGATCTTTTCTCTGAAACAGAATTCAAATGTTGGAAATTTAACGAAATAAATATATAAATAAATAAATTATGGATATTGTAGTGTGTTTAAAAAGTTTACCAGCCAACCATGTGGCTTCAGGTTCAGTTTCACTGCATGGCATCTTGAGCAAGTTTCTTCTACAATAACCCTAGGCCAACCAAAGCCTTGTGAGTGGATTGGGGGTGGCAGACTAAAAGCAGTCTCTCATATAATACATACATGGTGGGTTGTCTACTCCTTGTGTAGAGTCTGACCACCTCCTCTACCTATACATACGTATATATATGTGTATGTATATATATATATATATATATATATATATATATATATATATATATATATATATATATATATATATACATACATATATATATATGTGTGTGTGTGGTGGTTCGTTTACATCCTTGTAACTTAGCAATTTGGCAAAAGATACCAATAGGATTAGTACCAGCCTTTAAAAAAATAAGTGCCGAGGTCAATTTGTTTGACTAACCCCTTCAAGACAGTTGCCCCAGCATAGCCACAGTCCAATGACTGAAGTAAGTAAAAGACAAAACGGTACCTTTAGGTGGGCAGCTCTTCTTTGTACAGGCTGCAATGCCTCCTACAAGACAACGGCAGACGTTGCAGTCAATGTGGATTAATTGTCCTAATTTGAATTCTTTTCCCTCGTGGTGGCACACTTGAGTGGACCTTTTTTCTACAAAGTGAAAAATCCATATGTTGGAAATTAAATATAGAAACAACAACAATAATAACAAGAGCACTCAGAGAGTCCAAACCTCCCCCAAGGCAACACCAATGTCCTCTCAATGATTAACCAGAGATGATTTTTGAAATGAGAATATCTGAAATAAACTCACTAACGAGAATACTAAAAATGAACTCAAGTGTTCTGAAAAATTAAGTAAAAGACAGGAAAAAATAATCCAGAATCCTTGTCCATTACTGGATTGATCCCAAAATCTAATCAGTTTGTGCCAGTCATGAGGCCAAACATCCCTGAAAGTTTCATCCAAATCCATCCAACGGTTCTTGCGATATCTTGTCCATTATTATCATTATTATTGAGTGAGAGAGCAGCGCATGCTATCAAAGTGACACTGGAGTAAAATATACGAAGCCCAGTATACCCATCATGACTACTTCTCTGATAAGGGTACACCCAGTACATGCATCACAACCATGTATGCACCTATATATGCACCTATATGTATGCACCTATATATGCACCTATATGTATGCACCTATATAACAAAGTACCTTTTTTAAAAATATAGTTCAAAATATAAGTCATTACTTTATTTTACAAACATACAATTTGAAATATGTAATTTTATTACGGATAAGTAGGACTCTATAAGCTAACTTGACGTTTGCTTATGACCTTCAAAGAAGGTTGTAATTTGAAGGAGTTGTGTCTGCTATTTCTAGCAAATGGAACATCCACAGAGAGGCTTTAGTCAGTTGACACTAATCTAATTCCTTCTATTGAAAACGTTTACAATTTCAGCGTAAATTGTTAAAAGTGACCCAAATATCTTCTAAATTAATGAGCAATTTTTAACAGGAAGTTAATTCATGATAAGATTATTCGGTTAAAATGTTTAAGCATTAACCAATTGTCCCTTTTGTTAAGTAGTTTTAGTGATCTATTTACTTCCTGATATATCATGTATTGTTTTATTAGGTAAATTTACACTTTATCATTTAACTACAGGGTGACTGAAAAATTACTCCTTATCTTAAAATAATTATTAATTATTTATTAATAGTAATCTTTTTCTTCAATTTTTTGTGTTCTTCTTTTGAAGTATGAGAATGTCGTCTGTAATCGTATTGCTGTCGTTGTTCGTGAATGGCTGAATGGAAGAACTTGAAGGGCGAATACGAGAAGAAAACATCGCAAAGAAACAAACACGCACAAACACACTCACACACACACACACACACTCACACACACATACACACAGCTGGTGACCACACATATACACACAGGTAAAGACACTCAAAAGAATACATCTAAACCAAAGAAAAATCTAATTCTTTCTTCAACAAGACATTCATCACAACATACACACCCATCAACACACAGCTGGTCACATTCCAAACATATTGAAAGGACATTCAACGCAACACGCACACGCATACACACATACACACACAGTTGGACATAAAAGTCATTCAATAAATGCTTTTAGCCACTTCTTTGACAGGAACATACAAAGATTTCTTTTAGACAATAGACAGCTACACCCCTTCTCTTTCTCTCTAACATTTTGAACTCTATACCAAACTATATTTAAAGAAGACTTCAACGTAAAATCTCCAGACATGTTCTGACCCCCAGACAGAAGATAAACTGTTTTTACTTCAAATGTTTATAAATTTTTACTGATAGTTGATAAGAGGAGATTCATCATAAAAACCGGCAATTTTTCTTTATATAATTTAAAAAATCACTTTTATAAATTCCTTCTTGAATTGAAGTGTCTTAAACTTACTTCTGTGCTATTTCCATCTGTTTTTTTTTCTCTGTGCGTGTGTGTGTGTGCGCACGCGCATGTGCGCGTGCATGCGTGTATGCGTGCGTGTGCGTGTGCGTGTGTATGTATGTGTGTGAATTAAAGCTACCATTGGTTTCATGTTATGAAATGTAGGAAAATGTCCTGGTGTCTTAACAATTTTTCAAGCCAATTACAAGCCAATTTCAAGCCAATAATCAAGGAGGTTGCAGTCTGGGCAGTTAGATGGCCAGATGTTAGGAGTAATGTGGTCGCAGAAATTATCTGACGGTCATGACTGGGTTCTTCTGCTTGTGTGGCATGATGCAGAGTCCTGTTGCCAGACATAGGCTGTTCCAGCAGCCACTCTCTTCACCCAGGGCAGTACTACCTCCTCCAGGCACTTGATGTAGGCCTCCGTGTTGAGTCTGAGGCCGTGTGGGAAGATGAATGGAGGCATAACGTCACCGTCACTAGTGATCACTCCAAACACCATAATGTTAACTAGATGTTTGAGTTTTATCACTTTCAGTACATGTTTTGGGGACTGTTGGTACTGGAGCTTCCGGCGCGAATGCCAAGCAGTACAGCATGTCGTTTCCAAATTTCTGGCAGAGTGAATTGCGTCATGGTGGTGTTCTTATCACACGGTGCCCAAACGACCCTTCTATACTGTGTAGTCGACAAAATAAAAAAAAACAACAATCAATGCGCGAAATTAAAAACATAAAACGGCGACAATTTACCCATCGTACCTTGTACATCTCATTCATACGTTATCAAATTAAATATTTTGTATACCTTTAGGTGGACACAACATCTTTGTACAAGCTGCTTTCCCACCTGCAAGACAATGACATGTGTTGCAGTCTTTTTGGAATGATTCTCCTTCAGCAAAGTCTTTTCCATCGTGGTGGCACACAGCAGCGGATTGTTTAGCTGAAAAATAATCCATCCACATGTTGGAAACTAAATATAAAAGCTCTCTCTCTCTCTCTCTCTCTCTCTCTCTCTCTCTCTCTCTCTCTCTCTCTCTCACTATATATATATATATATATTTGTTTATTGCCCACAGGGGATAAACACTGAGGGGACAAACAAGGACAGACAAAGAGATTAAGTCGATTACACCGACCACAATGCGTAACTGGTACTTAGTTTATCGACCCCGAAAGCATGAAAGGCAAAGTTGACCTCGGCGGAATTTGAACTCAGAACGTAACGGCAGACGAAATACCACTAAGCATTTCGCCCGGCGTGCTAACGATTCTGCTAGCTTGTCCCCCGCCCCCACGCACACGCACACACACACACTTATATTTATATACTTATATTTATATATGTATATGTATATATATATATGTATATATATATAAATGTGTATATATATATATATATATATATATATATATATATATATATATATATATATATATATATATATATATATATATATGTATATATATATATATATGCATGTATGTATGTATGTATGTATGTATGCATGTAGGTAGGTAGGTAGGTAGGTAGGTAGGTAGGTAGGTATATATGATCACTGCTGTCCCTTAGTGAAGACGACACGTAAATATCCAGACACTTCGTTATCGAGCACAACACTCTTGATTATGAAATTAATTTTCGCACAAATACCTGGAGGTGGACAGAACATCTTTGTACAAGCTGCCAAACCGCCCTTAACACAACGACATGTGTTGCACTCTATTTTGAATGATGCTCCTACATCGTAATCTTTTCCATTATGGTGACATTTGTCGCTGGATATTTTTTCTGGAAAATAATTCAGATGTTGGAAATCTTGTATAAAACTATCATATAATTTATAAGAAACCCGTCAATACATACACGCGCGCGCACACACACACACACACACACACACACACACACACACACACACACACACACACACACACACTGATATATTTTAATCAAACACTAATTTGCTCTCTACCATGAGAAAGGATAACAAATTTTTTTATACATTGTCTACACACAACATACATCGTTATTCTTACCACTTCTAATCTACATCACGCCCTATTTCTGACTGGTCCATTTACATTTAAATACATGTCTTCTTCACGTCCAAATACAACAGTGAGCCAGCAATCTGCAGAAAGTCAAGATGGCGTTTCCCGTCAACATAGTTCCAAGAAGACAGATTAAATTAATTCTTTTTAGACGTCTGCTTCTGATGCTCCAAATATCGACACCCCCACCCACCCAATGTTAAATGAACTCTTTAATACACTACAAGAGTTCATGCATTGAGTTACAGACGAATCACTTTCCGTCCTCAAATTTAAAACGTCGCTGGAACGGTAGCAAACACCGTATTCACCATCTTGCGTCCTTGCCCTTCCTTTCTGGCTACCACCCATAAATATTCAAACATTTGATTCCTGTTTTACTCTGATGGACCCCTATTAATCATTCGATGGTTTAAAAAAATCCCTTTGTATTGTTGTAATTAAATATTATTTAGAATTGCATTTAGAAATTGTTAGAATATTTTGTGCATTGTAGAAGAATAACTAATTTATTGCTCACAAACTTTAACAACTAAATCCGATAGAAAAATGAATATTCTAGCTAGATAACTTACTAATACACAAGGACAGATTTTTTTTTAGAGAAAAAAAAAGGCACTACTTTAGCAGTGCTTTATCCAAAGCGAAACTTGTGGTTGACGCTGCTGCGCAATATTCAGCTTCAAAGAAGTTGTCAGTCAAAGAACGTCTCTTAGATACAATGTCGAATCGGTTACGAGCTTTTGATAGTAAGTTAGTAACACAACTGAAACAGGTTCAACAAGGTAAGATGAAAGAAAAGCAGTAACGCACAACAGAGCTTTCTCCCAGAGTAGAGGATACTTTTAAGGAGTACCATTACTTCTGCATACATTATGTTTCCTACCTATAAATCTTGCTTCAAACGCTTCATCGCTTTGCAATCCGATGAGATTTTGCTGCGGATGTCCACATCAGCAACATTAATATCAAAGGGAAGTGTCACCTTAAGTGATATTCTAACAAGAATCGAAACCGAGTCGTCAAATTATGAAGTTCAAGTTGCTATCAAATGTTTACATGATCTTGTTACACTGTTATTGACACGCAGCCTCACAAGCATATCATCTACGTGACAGTATATTTAGCTTGAGTAGAGTCGATAAACCGTGATTGCATATCATCACGCAAATTTTTCAAACGTTCCAATGGTGGAAACAGTAACAAGCAATCACATCGTTCATCATCTTGCGTATTTCCGCACTTCCTTAGTGGAAATCACACATAAATATTCAAATTAATGGGCATACAAATACCTGGACACAACATCCTTGTACAACCTGCCAAACCTCCTTTGCCACAGATACATGTGTTGCAGTCTATTTTGAATGATTCTCCTTCAGCGTAGTCTTTTCCATTATGGTGGCATCCGTCACTGGATCTTTTCGCTGGCAAAATATTCATGTTGTTACAAATTAAATTTAAAAACATCACATTATATATAGGAAACTTGATAATACATATACACACACTCATATATCCTTATCATCGAACAATGTGCATTGTTAAATATGTGTGTATGTCTCTTCTATTTTTTAATTATTATAAATCTTCCACTGAGGAGGGAGCGATGTATGTATGTATGTAATAATACAAATGATATATGAGCATATGCATGTTTACATACATATATGTACATACCTACATCAACATGTATATATAGATGCATATCCGGGTACAGGACGTCAAAAAAGGAACGGGAACATAAAC
>NC_142941.1:52621330-52641330 GCF_046866305.1 Octopus bimaculoides
GCAGAAAGTCAAGATGTTTACTACACTGTCACAGCCTTGATCTGTAGATCACCTTCGTTTAACTTCTTTAGATATGAAATTAAATGTATCCTATACCTTTAGGCAGGCATAACATCTCTGTACAAGCTGCCACGCCATTCTTGCTACAAATACACGTATTGCAATCATTTTTGAATGACTCTCCTTCAGCAAAGTCTTTTCCTTCGTGGTGGCACACAGCAATGGATCTTTTCACTGAAACATAATTCAAATTTTGAAAATTAAATATGAAAATAAAATAAAATATATACGTTACTGGTGGGTGTTAACTGAGTAGTGTGTATGTACATATACATACATACATAGGAGCGTGTGTGTGTTTGTGTGTTGTATGTAATTGGCTGAGTCACGTGAATGGCGTAGATCGCATGATCTTCGCCCAACCTCAATTAATGGGTTGTTTCATAACCATTATTACTAAGAGGGCAACAGTGTATAGCGATCTAATTTGTTATACACATTACTTACAAATACACATACATATGTGTGTGTGTGTATGTGCGTGTGTATGAAGGAGAGATAGAGCGACAGAGGAAGAGAGAGGGACAAAGAGAAGAGAGAGAGAGAGAGAGAGAGAGAGAGAGAGAGAGAGAGAGAGAGAGAGATTGGTAAGACTAAAGTCAAAATTTAGTACAGAATGTACTACAGTCTCTCGAACTAGACTCTATTAAATAGCATCAGTGACCGATTACTGAAAGAGGTTGATGCTCGAAGATTCGTGACTGTTCAGGAACCAGTCGATAAAAAAAAATGGTCAACACACTTGACAGTATGAAGGAGTGAATGTAAATGCGCATAAGAAACTGCCGGATATTCCACTGTGCTGAGAGATGAGGCTATGTCATGACAAACGGAAACGACGATGTCACGATATCAAATTGGCCCATTCAATAAAAGACAACGACAGACGTCCATGCAATGGCGCTAAAAACAGAGTACGTATATATATATATATATATATATATATATAGATAGATAGATAGATAGATAGATAGATAGATAGATAGATAGATAGATAGATAGATTATCTGAAACGTATAGTATTGAATGTCCATCACGACTGGTCTTACCAACCGTAATTGGTATTTAATACTATACATTTCGGATAATACATAAACTTTTTTCCTTGACTTATGGTCTCTTAGACGACTCACGTATATATATATAAATGTTTGTATGTATGTATGTATGTATGTATGTATGTATGTATGTATGTATGTATGTGACTCATATTGGCACCAGACATCTTGCTCTGGCTTGTATCTGGATAATGTCAATAAAGTGGAGTGGATCTATGAGGTGTTGTGCAAGCCTTATTGGACCTAAAACTCTGCAGGGGCATTGCCGACCTCTACTCGATATGTGCATTTTTTCTCCCTCCCTATATATATTTATCTTATTTTTAGTATACATTTTTCTCAATGTGTGTGTATATATACATACATATATATATATATGTAAGGTAGTTTCACTACATATATATTTATATATATATATACAGGGTGCATAAGATATTTGAGGACAGATTTATGTTTCTAAAAAAAAAACGGGTATATAATAACATAAAAACTTAATCAAAAAATGTTGAGGATAAAAATAAACCCTCTTTTCTAAAATGTTATTCAATAAAGTCACCTTCAGCTTCTACAACTGCTTCTATATGAGATCTAAATCATCTACATGCTCGAATCATACATACATACATACATACATACATACATACATACATACATACATACATACATACATACATACATACATACACGCTTATTCACACGAAATAATAATAATAATAAATGTTTCTTACCAAAGACCACAGCGACGAGACAAGCAAGTACCAAGAGATTGCGGATCATCTTTATGAATGAAGACGTCTACACTGCTGAGTTCTGAGATGAAAACAGCTAATATATATATCTAGAAAAATCGATACATATTGACAAATGTATCTCAAGCGATGTCATGTAACTAATGTAAAAATGATGTTTTACACGATGTTGCGTAACTTAGGATCAAATTACTCGGTTTGAAAATTTTGCAAACATTAACCAGCATGTCGAACATATGTATAATTGAACAGATTGGTGTATATTGAGTGTATGTGTGTGTGTGTGTGTGTAAATACATATGTATGTATGCATGTGTATACATATATATGCATATTCATTCATTCAATCGGTTCTCGTTGTGCCTTGTGGAACTTGAGGCGACAGCAAGATCATGCCACCTTCTAACACCGTGAGCGTCCTTGACAGCTCGTTCCATTGTTAACCATCTGCTTTTAAGATCTCTTATTGCTCTCGGCCACGTTTCCTTCGGTCGACCACGTCTTCTTTTACTCCATGGAACCCATTGCTAAGCAATCCTGACAACTGAGTTCGCTTTATAGCGACAAACTCGACCCAGCCATTTCCATCTCCTTGATTCAATAGTTTCCCTCATTGGTTTCACGTTAGCCTTGGCGTGTAGTCGGCTAATCGAGATCGTATTCAGCCAGCGGACCTTCAAAAATTTTCGTAAATATTTATTTTGAAACACCTCCAATTTCTTTTCAATACTTTTGATTGTTTCCCAACATTCGGATCCATAGAGGAAGATGCTAAGTATGTTGCTTTCGTAAAAATCGTATTTTGGTGCTCTTGCCGAGTATTGGTGACTTCCATATATATATATATATATATATATATATATATATATATATATATATATATATATATATATATATATATATATATATATATATATATATATATATATGTATATATATAGACGATAGACCCGTCTAAATAACCAGTGAAAATGCCTCGAAGTTCTTAGCTTCGGTATTTGAAACTCTGAGTTCTATTATGACAACTTACTGATTGTCCTACACTATATATATATATATATATATATATATATATATATATATATTATTCTGCGTGCTGGGCTTGAACTCAAACAGCGCTCCCTAGAAAAGAAATTGGTAATTCCTCACATTTGCCATTGCTCAGCAAAGGAAAACTATAACACTTAGGACTAAGTGAACAATACTATTGATAAATAAGTGCTTTGGGAACGGAAACGGCTTAACGAGGATGGCATGACAAACTCTTAACATATTGTCAGATAACAAAATCGGTTCGGCGACTTAACGTCACTGTTTCTGTTTGTCTGTCTGCCTGTCTGTCTGTATATGCTTACTTGCCTGTCTGTCTGTCTGTCTGTCTGTTTTCTGTCTGTCCACCTGTCTTTCTTCCCCCTCTCTCTCTCTCTCTCTCTCTCTCTCTCTCTCTCTCTCTCTCTCTCATGCATTGTATATTCATCTATCCTAACTGGTACGGTTCTGTCAGACATCACATATATATACTGTTGTGTCTGGGATGAGTCATTCTCTTTTGGTGCCTTATAATTTAACACATTCACCGGTAAAATTTCCACTTATTTCTTTTTTATTTTTCTAAAATTTTCGTTGCGTCTTGCAACCTTTTCAATAGTTGGTTGCTGTTTCGACAGCAAAGGCATTCTCTACATCCACTGGGTTCCCTCTAGTTAGACGGTCAACACAGAGTATTTTGTAGAAGTTTTGAGGAAGTTCAGGAAGGGATTTCGTCGTAAAAGGCCAGAGAACCTGCATCAGGAGAATGTACCAGTCCACACTTGACAGAGATGGACATCAAAACTGTCCTTCACCTTTCCTATAGACCAGACTTTGTGACTTTTGGTTGCTTCCCCACTTGAAGGAGAAGATGGAGGCTGTGAGAAGGGCCTCTAAGAGGCCTTCACGAAGTGTCTAGAGCACAAGTATGTTGAAGTGAGAGGATCTTATTTTGAAGGATATTAGAATTTTGTACTTCTTTGAAATTAATGTCTCTCCTGAAAAAGTTCAAAACTTTTGGAATGCACTTTGTCTATGAAAACTCAAATAAATATTAGTGTAGTCGTTCTTGTCTTCACATGCAGCCTATCTGCTATTGTATACTACCAAAAAAAGAATTAACGAATGACCACCACACTAAAACTTTTTTCCTGCGGCCTTACCGTATTTTTTTCTTCTTTAGCTGAACCCTTTCACATTCATATCGCTGTCTGTTTGTTCGTTTTCTTTTTTTCCTGATATTATTATTCAGTCGGTGATTTCAAATCACTTCGAAGTCAACGTTCTCTTTCATTTTTGGATAAGTGAATCTGAAGGGGCATAGATGAAAAATAGAACTGGAGGACGTTTGTCAAGTTTGTGCAATAGGGAGTAAGCTTCTTCAGGGAATAGAGGCTTTCTCTATGGTGGCCAAAAGCGGGTGATAAATGTAAAAACAACAAAATAATGGGTTAATTAGGTTAAGTTTTATTTGTGAAGTGCAGTTGCTTTGAATTTGCTGCAGTAAGTGGCCTATGATTGAGGTGGTGAGTGGGAGTGCGCTAGGAATGCAGCCTAAGGTGCCAAGTGGGTAGCAGCCCGAAAAAGTTTGGGAACAACCGTGTTAGACAAACAGCCATGTTTACAAAAATCAAGATAATTTTAAACTGTATGGAAGCAGATTCTATGTAGTGCTGTCATGAATAACGGAGGTGGAGTTCATAAATTCGTTTCGGTTTTTCCTTTTCTTTTTTTTTTCTTTTTTTTCTTTTGAGCAGAGAAGGCAGTGTAATTATCAATCTGAAAATCCTAGATTTAGGATATGACTAGAATTAAGTTAGCTTTAATTTAGAGTAGAATATTAATGAGAAGATAATGAGAATGCAGTAACTACGAACGAAATGTTATTGAAACTAAACAAAGAGAGATGACCTTCATGTTTATAAGATAACATCATCTTGCCAGTGAGAAGATAGGTTGGTATAGCTGTGCGGTTAAGAAGTTCGCTTCGCAACCACGATACAATACTGACTGGGCTGTTCCGGGTTCGATCCCTTTACGTGGAACGTTTTAGAGCAAATGTCTTTTAACGTGTCACTAGGTTGATAATAGATTCTGAATAGAATCTCCCTGACGAGAACTGCGAAAACCCGTTGTGTGTGTGTGTGTGCGCACGCCAGTCTGTCTCCGGGCTGTCCATTTATAGCTGAGTAGAGCAAAGCACCGTTAAATTATGTCCTTTGCTCAAGAGCTCAATGCACTGCCGATCTAGGAATCGAAACCATGATCTTGCGATCGTGAGTGTAACACCTTAACCACCAGGCCATACGCTTTCACACACGAAACATTGTTTTTTTTTTTTTTTTAATGTAAAATTGTATTTAATCAGAAGGATAACGCAACACTCTTAATAGCGTTTACATTTATTGATATTTTCAAAGAAAATTATGTATGTGTGTATCGCCAGCCCCTAAACCTTTTCTATTTTCTCTCCCTGTTTATTTCTGTGTTCCTTTCTGTCGAAGAGCGTAGGCTCGAAACGTAAAAGACTTTCTCACTTCCCGAGCGTTAAACTAATACATCTATTTGTTGTTTACACACCCGTCTTCGTCTTTTGTTTTTTGTAAATTCTCTTCACTATATATATATATATATATATATATAAACAATATATGAGTATATGCATATATATGTACATGTATATATATACGTTCTTCCACATGTACATATAGATACATAACTGGGTACATGACGTGGCAAAAGAACAAGGACAAAAATGGTAAACAAGGTGCAACAAACAAGCAGGCCACATAGAAACAGCCCCTTCATCAGCTGCCACCATTAAAACTCCGGCGTTTCGAAGAATTAAGGCAGTACGCATCGTTAAAATGGTTCTTCCCACGAACACAAATTAAATTGTTTTCGTGGAAGGTAGTGGCGGACGGAAAACAAGACATATATATATATATATATATATATATATATATATATATATGTCTTGTTTTCCGTCCGCCATATATATATACACACACACACGATGGGGTGATGAAAAGTTTCTGGCGTTGAATAAAAGAAAATACAAGAGGATCAGCTAATTACGATTTTATACAACATATTCCTCGCTCAGATTCACACACTTATTGTGAAGTTTTGTTATTTGCTTATTTCATAAGCACCAACCAGGCCTTTCGCGCGACCCTTAAAGCCAGGAACGTTTCAGTTCTCCTTCGTATATACATAATAATGATGACTGGCTTAGTAGACATCCTGAAGTGTTACCCGTCGTATGACGAGTAACTCTGGACGTAGACTTTTGCCACTATGAGTTTATGTCAGGAGATATGATATCCATTCAATGATTATGATTTAACTTTTACCATCAAATTTCTTGCTGCTGAGACAAAACCATGAGATGAATGCTAACTTTCAAAAGAAAGAAATTAAAATTTCTCACTTTAAAATAAAATCAAAACATATTTCTCATACGTGAAACTTCTCCCCTCACATCTTTGTCATATAGTCCCTCTCTTTTTCGCCTCCCACCTCAGTCTCCTCCCTTTTCTTCTCCTTTTTCTCTTCTGTCTATTATGCTTTCCCTCTAACGTGTATGTGGATACCATTTTCTGATGATTACCAAGTTATCTCAGCTCCTGATATCATATTGATTAGTAAAGTTGCTATACCCACTTTATTAATCGAAATATGACAGTTGTTTTTTACTCATAGATTTTTAGGCAACTATGTATGTATGTATGTATGTATGTATGTATGCATGTATGTATCTATCTATCTATCTATCTATCTATCTATCTATCTATCTATCTATCTATCTATCTATCTATCTATCTATATGGCTGTGGTTTTGACAGATTGATCGAACAGATAAATTCAACATCTATTTAAAACGGAAGAAATAAATGTAAATTGCTGTTTACGCTGTTATATAACGGTCAATTTTATTAGACATATAAAAAGATCCAGGCTGTCTTTTCATGGTTTGGGCAAAGGAACACAAGAAAGGAAACAGTTAGTGTTATTCCAAGACTTTTGAAGATCCTCCAAGGCTGATGTTAACCACCATAGACCTTGATACACATATATATCAAGCAGGTGAATTTTAGTCAGGTATATCAAGCAAAGTGTTTCATATGTTGAAGTCTGCAAATATTCAGCGGTCAAATTTAACTTGATGTGTTGTACAGATACCAAGAGATGTTGATTCAAGCAGATGTCAACACAAGTGTTTTGAAGATAGATTCAGCCGATTATGACAAATAGATTGGACGGACGTTCAGTTGCAGATTTAACTCATGATATAGGCAGGTAATGAATGAAACAATAGGTGAAACCACTAGTAACTTGAAGAATGTAATAATCCTTTGTATTACTTTCAAGGACACAGCATCTGAAAAGAAAATATATTGAGAGACAAATATTAAATTCAGATTACCATCAGAACAAAGAAACACACACACACACACACACATTCTTTTATTATTTTACTTGTTTCAGTCATTTGACTGTGGCCATGCTGAAGCACCGCCTTTAGTCGAACAAATCGACCCCCAGGACTTATTCTTTGTAAGCCTAGTACTTATTACATCGGTCTCTTTTGGCAGAACTGTTAAGTTACGCAGACGTAAACACACCGATATCGGTTGTCAAGCGATGGTGGGAGGACAAACACAGACACACACACACACACACATATATCTATATATATATATATACATACGACGGGCTTCTTTCAGTTTACGTCTACCAAATCCACTCACAAGGCTTTGGTTGGTCCGAGGCTATAGAAGACACTTGCCCAAGGTGCTACGCAGTGGGACTGAACTTAGAACAATGTGGTTGGGAAGCAAGCTTCTTACCACACAGCCACTCTTGCGCCTATATAATTATAAATAGCATTATACACCGTATTTAGATATGAGCTATTTGTATCATGCTGTCAGAACACAATAAACTACATCAAGCCTTGAATTTAAAAACCATCTTACAGACTCAAATGTACAGGCATGATGTATATTAGAGCCTGTAATATCACAAGGCATGATATATAAAGCTTGCTAGTTTATTGTGTTTTCACAGTACGGAACTAAGAGTATAAATGGCATTGGCACTCCGTCAGTCACGACGACGAGTGTTCCAGTTGATCCGATCAACAGAACAGCCTGTTCGTGAAATTAACGTGCAAGTGGTTGAGCACTCCACAGACACGTGTACCCTTAACGTAGTTCTCGGGGATATTCAGCGTGACAAGGCTAGCCCCTTTGAAATACAGGCACAACAGAAACAGGAAGAGTGAGAGAACGTTGTAGTGAAAGAGTACAGCAGGGTTCGCCACCATCCCCTGCCGGAGCCTCGTGGAGTTTTTAGGTGTTTTCGCTCAATAAACACTCACAACGCCCGGTCTGGGAATCGAAACCGCGATCCTATGACCGCGAGTCCGCTGCCCTAACCACCCCTAACCACTAGGCCATGCATAACTCTTATTTAAATACTGTGTATATTAAATGATATTTATCATGCACTGGAAGAGTACATGTTTTGTTGAGAGAGAGAGAGAGAGAGTGAGAGAGAGAGAGAGAGAGTGAGTGAGAGAGAGAGAGAGAGAGAGAGAGAGAGAGATTATTTCGCATTAAACGGTTTGTTTTGTTGCCCTGAATAATTATAAAGCCCTCTTAATAACCCCAATTAGACAGTCACAAGATTTGGAAACTATTAACCCATCCTATTTAAAATGTTTTTAATCTGTTCCAGAATGTTCTTCTCGGTTGCTGCTGTTTGATTAGCCAGCTGTTATCTCTGACCGAGTAAGACTAACGATCAAATACATTCCAGCCCATGATTGATGACTTGCGAACGAATTTCGAAGGTGGAAATTGTGTAGAAGCCAGTCGTATCTGTCGTGTGTGTGTGTGTGTGTGGCTGGAGTGGGGTGGGTATTTATAATACCATAACTTAGCAATTTGGCGAACAAAGTTCAGATTTAAACAAGCAACAGATTTTTTTTTTAAGTAAGTCTTGGCATCGATTTGATCGACTAAAGCCATCAAGGTGGTACCCCAGCATGGCCGCAGTGTATTGACTAAAACAAGTTAAAGAATGGAAAAAGAAATGCCAATATACACTTACGCATATTTATACACACGCACATATATACATACACACGCACACACACACACACACACATGTGTAAAAATGAACACTTTCTTCTCCAAACTTAGATTCGAAACCGAATCTAAGGATTCTCGGTTGCCCAAACCACCACGATCAACAGGCACGAAAAAAGGTTCTCTTTGTCTTGTCAAAAAAAAATGATGAATTATCTCCCTTTGACCGACGACCTCAGCCATGTCAGGCGAAGTCCAAATGGACAGGAGCTGACCTATTTCGGCACAATCTCTGTTGCAGTATGTCTGTCCTTCTAGCTGCCACAGTGGTTGCCTAGGACGGAGACAAGAAAGGCTTTGGCAGACTGTTTTTCTCAGATGAACGACGCGCGCACACACACAAACATATTCAGATCAGACATATCACCTCCAGAGATGTGCCCTATTTCCATTATTAGCAACTCGTAGCAGTTGTCAACAATTACGTGTAGTGAAGAATATTGTATACCAAAGGCAAATGCAAGTACAGTAAATAAATTAATTTAACTATGAATCGATGTCATTTATTTGTTTACTTCAAAGGCATCTACATGCCTATCGAAATGTTTTCTACTCTAGGCACAAGGCCCGAAATTTTGGGGGAAGGGGCTAGTCGATTAGATCGACTTCAGTACGCAACTGGTACTTAATTTATCGACCCCGAAAGGATGAAAGGCAAAGTCGACCTCGGCGGAATTTGAACTCAAAACATTAGCGACAGACGAAATACCGCTATGCATTTAGCCCAGCGTGCTAACGATTCTGCCAGCTCGCCGCCTTGATAGGCCTTGTGCCTGTAATAAAGAATTCAGCTCGCTTTAATAATAATAATAATAATAATAATAATAATAATAATAATAATAATGATGATGATTTCTTTATTAACCACAAGGGTTTACATTAAGAAAACCATTATGGACAGAACAGGACAAAACAAATAACGTGTGTGCGTGTGAGTGTGTGTTGTTGTGAGGGTTTTGCGTGTAAACAAGACAAACAAAAATGTGTTTTTTTTAAAAATCGTAATAGCGATTGACTTCTTTTCCTCAATTAAATTACACACACACACATACACACGCACACACAGATCAAAATAAGGGCTGTCTTACCTTGTGTATATGCTAGTCAATATTTACATGATTCAAGCTCTCAGTCACACGGTGATGTTTATCATAGTCAATACGATGTTGGTGATGGTTGTGGAGTCTGGGGACTCCCTCACCTGTAGGCATCATAGCTTCTTTATTGATATCACTAATATATTGACTTTCATCTTCATCCATATTAGCGTTCCTTCCTGGCAGCTCATAGTCTTGTGTCAGTAATTCTTCGTGGAATTCTTCCTGTTGGTGTTGAGCAGTTCCTAATTCTGGATGTTCGTGAAATTCTCTTTCTTGTTCAGTGGCCCATAAATCTTGCTGTTCATCATGGTCCCTCCATCGGTGCTGTGTGGCCCCTAAGTCTCGCTGTTCATCAAAATCTTCCTCTCGATGCTGAGTGACCCCTAAGTTGTGTTGTTCGTCATAATCTCCTTCGCGGTGGTGAGGTGCCTCTAAGTCATAAAACTCGCTGTTATGGTATCGAGGCGTACCTAAGGGCTGCTGCTCGTCAAAATCTTCGTCTCGGTGCTGAGTGGTCCCTAAGTGTTGCTGCTCGTCAAAATCCCCATCTTGGTGATAAGTGGTCCCTAATTCTTGCTGCTCGTCAAAATCTTCGTCTCGGTGCTGAGTGGCCCTTAAGTGTTGCTGCTCGTCAAAATCCTCATCTTGGTGATAAGTGGCCCCTAAGTCTTGCTGCTCGTCGAAATCTTCGTCTCGGTGCTGAGTAGTCCCTAAGTGTTGCTGCTCGTCAAAATCCCCATCTTGGTGATAAGTAGCCCCTAAGTCTTGCTTCTCGTCAAAATCTTCGTCTTGGTGCTGAGTAGCCCCTAAGTTTTGCTGCTTGTCAAAATCTCTTTCTTGATGCTGAGCGGCATCTAAGTCATAAAACTCTCCCTCACTGTATCGAGGGGCATCGAAGCGTTGCTGCTTATCATAATCTTCTTCTCGGTGCTGAGTGGCCCTTAAATCTGGCTGCTCGTCAAAATCCCCCTCTTGGTGTTGGGCGGCCTGTAAGTCGTAAAAATCTTCCTCTTGATGCTGAGAGCCTCCTAGACGTTGCAGCTCGTCGAAATCTCCTTCTCGATGTCCAGTGATTTCTAAGCCATGATACTCATCGAACCTTCCTCGCCGGTGTTGGTGCTGGTTGAGCCCTTTCATCGGCTTCCTGTAGAATTCTCTCTGATGACCTCTAAGTCGTTGACCAAGACGCTCTATGCGTCGACGCCGGTTTCGTTCCCCGGATCGCTGTTCGTGGCGTTCCCTCTGTCGTCGCCGAATAGATTTCCCGTGACTTTGTCGGGCGTGTTTTCCGTTTCGCGCATGGATTTGTTCTTTGTGACGACACTGCGGATCTTCTTCGTCCCATTGTTGGACGTTTTCGTACTCTCCATTGACAGTCTCCTCCGGGGATTCCACCTGGTGGTGATCGAGGTTCTGGCGATGATAACGCCGTCGGTGATTAACAGGAGAAGAAAGAGAAGAAGATGATGACGGAACATTGGGGACATCAGGCTGTGAAGGAAGGTGACGAAGACGATAAGCGTCTTCAGTGAGGCCATCTTGAGGCCCTAGCCGTGAATGTTCCCAATCAACAAGATCGTGTCCCCTGGAAGACAACACACGACATGTTACGGTCAATGCAAAAATTGGAATCAGAAAAACGAAAAGAACAGCTTTTGTAACAGCAAACTTCATGGTTCGCGACTCGACTTTTCTCAATCAATTTCGAGTGTAAATCGACGAACGTTGCACACAAACTTTTTATTAGTAAGTTGTGACGAGGAGACAGAAGTTGACGGTCTGGTTTCGCATCATGCTTACAGACTTTATTTAAATATTTTTATTGCTGTGTTGTTGTTTTATTTTATTGCATTGTTATTATATGTCGTTGTAAGTTTGTGACTATGTGTGTGTTTGTCAGTGTGTGTGTGTGTGTGTGTGTGTGAATTCATGTCCACTTGGCGTATTGTATAGAACCTAATATAACTGATGATGGTATGGCACTGAGGTGACCTTTGTCATTGGTCAAAGAATTTTTCTAAAAACCGTCTCCAAAACATTAAGAAGACACAACGGTATTGTTATCGATTTATATGTATACGTGTGTGCGTGTATATGTGTGTTTACGTCCCTGTGTATGTATGTGTTCGTGTGTTGTGAGATGTGGGTGTAGTGAAATTAAGAAGCATTGTTTACATGGCTTTACATTGTAGAATTGTACTTTGTACACAATATAAGAATTGCCGTTATAAGAATATAAGAATAGCTACAACCGGGTCCAGGTCCGGTTTTTGAGAGAAGAAGGGTGGTAGGCGTTGGGTTAACAGCCCTGCACGAGCAATTTTTCTACATTGTAAATGAGACGCCAAGAGAACATGTGAAATTGATCCTGATAAGCAGGGGAGATGATCCTCAGAGACCGTATATGAAGCAACTTGGTAAAAGCTGAAAAAAAAAAGGTACAACGGGTAACGACGTTCTTTCACCAAGGACGACCACATGACTAGGGACACGCAACGTAAGCACCATATTGGAAACCGGAAAAACGGTCCAGATTGTTGCTGAGATGAAGCTTAACAGCCTGCTGATAAATTCATCCTGCGATTTAAACGCTAAATTACTTATTGAACAACCACGTGTGTACAAATATAAACAAAAACTAGTATTTGTTTTATTAGAAGCATCGAAATGTGTATTGTACGATACAAACAAGATGTTTTTTTTTTGTTTTCGTTTTTCCGAACGCAATATTGTCGTCCGAACAGCAGAAATAATGAGTGAATTACTCTTACCGTACACATCCACCAAGGCTCAGGCGTGGTTGTGTGGTAAGAAGCTTGCTTCCCAACCACATGGTTCCGGGTTCAGTCCCACAACGTGGCACATTGGGAAAGTGTCTTCTACTATAGCATCGGGCCGATCAAAGCCTTGTAAGTGGAATCGGTAGACGGAAACTGAAAGAAGCCCGTCGTGTGTGCGTGTGTGTGTGTGTGTGTGTGTGTGTGTCTGTGTTGGTCCTCCCATCATCGCTTCAAAACCGATGCTGGTGTATTTATGTCCCCGTAACCGTAGCGGTTCAGCAAAAATAATCGATAGAAGAAGTACTAGGCTTACAAAGAATAAGTCCTGGGATCGATTTCTTTGACTAAAATCCTTTAAGACAGTGCTCCAGCATGGACGCAATCAAATGGTTGAAGCCTATAAAAGAATAAACGAAACACACACACACACACACACACACACACGAAAACTGATTTTGCACAAAAGCAGTTCAGATAATCTTAAGGGACGTAACTGCGTATATATTGAAGAGTTATTTACCTTGGTGAATAGCTATGACATGCTCAGTATTTCGATAAATTGACAAATTTGAAAAGCAGGCGCATCGAATCGAAATTAACCCGACACAATCATATTTGGGAATAGATCACTTTATTTCATTCAATCGTCTATTCTACAAGAATGGTAGTTACCTTATTTATTATGAGAGGATGAAATTATAAGTCATCAGCGCAAAATTATGGTTCAGAATTTGGTAACGGTGAATAATAATAATAATAGAGTATTGAGAGCATCTTCGCCCTTAAGCTCTAAAGATTCGGCTAATTTGTTACCTAAAGAAAAACTCAGAACTAAATCCCAGAAAATACTTTATGTGATGCTTTGCTTTCATATTTCTGTAAAAGTTAATATTATTAAACGAGAGTAAACATGATTTCCTGGTGGTCACCTGATTCATATGTTCAGCTATCATGAAATATAATAAACATGTTTAAATAACTCTGCAAGTTAATATGGCATTAAGCAAATGTAGTTATGTCCCTTAACCACATATAAACTCACTACGAGTCAACGAATTTCCCTTGCTTATTTCGTCTTTGTTCCTCCTCCATCGTCTTGAATTACATCTTTTCACTTTCGTATGTCTACTTCTGTAGCGCCTGTATTCTTTGTTTTTCCGTCTAATATTCTCTGCAACTTTCGCGGGCACCGTCAGCACGGGAATCATCTCAGTCTTATCATTAATGGTACGAAACTGAGTAATGCCATCTGGTTGAAAAATAATGAAGAATTTGGGACCTTCTATGTCTGTTTTCCGTCCGTTTGTGCACTCAATATGCGTTTTTTCCCGTTCGTTTGTGCATTCATTATACGTTTTTCACTTTTCGTTTGTGCATTTGCAATACATTTTTTCACATATTAAGTAACGAAACGCAACGCACCCTGGTTTCTCATCAACATCATCATCATCATCATATCATCGTCGTTTAACGTCCGCTTTCCATGCTGGCATGGGTTGGAACGTTTGACTGAGGACTGACAAGTCAGGAGGCCGCACCAGGCTCCAATCTGATCTGGCAAGGTTTCTACAGCTGGATGCCCTTCCTAACACCAACTGAAAGTGAAGTGGGTGCTTTTTTTCCCTGCAACCGGCACGGGAACCAGTCAGGCGGCACTGAAAACGACCATGCTCGAATGGTGCTTTGTATGTATGTATGTATGTATGTATGTATGTTACATGCACATACGTACTCTCTTACACACACGCGCACCTTCGTTTTGGGATCACTACTATTTTGTTATCTCCCCTTCTTCTTAGCTCTCCTGTATAACCATTCTGTCCGGCATTCGCCATGATAGATCACTAAACACTACACACCTTGTTTCTCTCTTTGTTTCTTTCTATGTTCCTTTCTGTGGAAGAGCGTAGGCTCGAAACGTTAAAGACTTTTTCAATTCCCGAGCAGAAGAGGGACCAGTGGCGATGGTTGATTATGAAAGCACCTTGAGTGGAACCCCAACGACTGGTTGCATCAATTAAGGGGCCTTGATCATGATTAATGATGTATGTATGTATTTAATCGGCAAACGGCACAGTGACTCGAAGACCTAGAGTTTCATAGAAGGCCAAATGTACTCATACACACAATCACACAACACACATACACACTAATAAATAAATACATACATACACATGAACTGGCACTCCGTCGCTTACGACGACGAGGGTTCCAGTTGATCCAATCAACGAAACAGCCTTCTCGTGAAATCAACTTGCAAGTGGCTGAGCACTCCACAGACACGTGTACCCTTAACATAGTTCTCAGGGAGATTCAGTGTGATGCAGAGTGTGACAAGGCTGGCCCCTTTGAAATACAGGTACGACAGAAACAGGAAGTAAGAGTGAGAGAAAGTTGTGGTGAAAGAGTACAGCAGGGTTCGCTACCATGCCCTGCCGGAGCCTTGTGGAACTTTAGGTGTTTTCGCTCAGTAAACACTCACAACGCCCGGTCTGGGAATCGAAACCGCGATCCTACGACCGCGAGTCCGCTGCGCTAACCATTGGGCCATTGCGCCTCCACTATACATACATACATACATACATACATACATACATACATACATACATACATACAGACAGACACACACACACACACACGTACATACATAATACATACATACATACATACATACATACATACATACATAGGACCCACTTAGCAACATTATAGGCCCCTGGGCAAACCAATACACTGGGCCCTGTAGTATTTATTTACTGGCAGCAAACCCCCAGAATATGTGTCAAAATCGAGTCCCTTAATTTGTAAGGACCTTCGGCAACTGTTCAGTATGCCTATACCTCAAGACGACACTGTACATACATACATACATACATACATACATAGAGAGAGACAGACAGACAGGCCAACAGACAGACTGACAGACAGGCCAACAGACAGACAGACAGGCAGGCCGACAGACAGAGAAAGAGAAGGACAGATTTTTGCATTCATGTAACAATCCACAACACAATGAATCAATGAATGAATGAACGAAAGAGCGAATAGGCGAACGAACGAATGTAAGAACGAACGACCGAATAAGCAAAGCGAATGAAGAATGACTGAATGAATGGTTGAATTGCTGAATGAATGAATGGAATTTCATTTTACATTATGTTTTCTTTTGTCAACAAAGATATTCCGTCAAATAATATTTTATTCCGAATTCGAATATCGGTTTAATGGGTTTAATGACGTAAACACATTCCGAAACACCAAGGCTTGCAATTGAGATTCTCACACAAACAATTGACGTCACTGACTCTAGTTCGACCGAACCTCTATAATTGACTTAATAAATATAAATATATAAACACATATATATACACAATATACATACATGCGGGTACATGTTTATTTATATATAAAGGGCTCAAAACACAAGGAGATTTCCACGACTGAGATTCCCTTCGAAATCTCGACTGGTAAGTACAAATTAATTTTATTTATTTAATACAAATTAGATATTATACAAAGACGTCTTAACATAAGTCTGTCTTTTGCCTAACCTGCAGCATTTTGTGGGAGGTGGGGTGCGTTTGTTTGTTTTTGTATTTCATTTTCGTTTCTGTTTATTTTTCGTTTTTTGCTTGCATTTTTAGTTTCGTTTTTATGTTTATTTTTATGAGTTTTCTTTTAGATTTTTTTTCAACTTTATAAATGTTTTTTAGGGAGCCCCTATGAACTCTTTCTCTCTCTTTCCTTTCCCGAGCGTCCAATAACACTATCCGTATCACGTCCTCACTTTTTTGTTATTGTTTTTTGTGTTGTTTTTGAACCTATATATTTATATACATCTGTGTGTGTATATATATATATATATATATATATATTCATGTGTGTGTATATATATATATATATATATATATATATATATATATATATATATATATATATATATATATATATATATATATATATATATATATATACATATGCATCTGTGTGTATGTATATATATATATGCACATATGCTTATTTGTATATATATGTGTGTGTACATATATACATGCATGCATGCATGCATAATACATACATACATACAAACATACATACATACAAACATACATACATAGGTTTAAGTGTTGCACGAAACTCTCGGTCTTTGAATCACTTAATAACTTCTACCAAATAATAATGATAATAATAATAATAATAACAACAACAACACATACAAGTATTCACGTTTCCAATTCTATTTTCGTCTTACTACCCAACTCATATACCATATATATGTGTGTGTGTGTGTGTGTGTATGTATGTAATGTTCGTCCGTCATTAAACATTGTCTCCTATGTTTTTTTTTTATTTATCTCTCTTCATATCCTTATACGCTTCTCTCTCGTCATCTCAGAACGAGCTCTCACAAAATAAACAACTCTCGACTAAACTACTCCGCATTGAACACCAACAAAACACCAGCTAAAACCGCAATTACCAACATAATTTATCTTATGTAAACACTGTCACGCAAGCCTCCCTCTTTCTCTCTCTCCCCACACACACTCATACACACACTTACGCATAGACAAATCTACAAGTATGCTTACGTAAGACGAAATCCATGGATACACGGTCTCATGAACACATATACACACATGTCCACACGCATGTCCACACACATAAGAATGTGTGAGCGACGAATATACATACATACACACGCGTAGAGAAACATAAACCGACATACAAAATATATATGCCGATGTATACATTTAATAATACATACATACAATACATGAGTATACATACGTGCATGTATATGCATGTGTGTGTGTGTATTACGCACACGGTATATATATGTGTGTGTGTGTGTATGTCTAATATATGAAATATATGCACATATATATGCATCTATCTATGTCTAAGTGTGTGTATGTGTGTGTGTCGTATATAAAACCTCGTGAGTGGGTTTGGTAGATGGAAACTGAACGAAGCCTGTCATGTATGTGTGTGTGTGCGTGCGTGCTTTTGTGTCTGTGCTGTACCGCACCACTACTTGACAGCCGGTGCTTCTGTGTTTACCTGCCTTTAACGTAGCAGTTTGGCAAACAAGACGGATAGAATAAATTCCAGGCCTTCAAAAAAAAAAAAAAAAAATATGTACCGGGGTCGATTCGTTCGACTAAAATTCTTCAAAGTTGTGCCCCAGCATGGTCGCAGTCTAATGACTGAAACAAGTAAAACACACACACACGCACACTCAACATTATAAAGCCTCACTATGGTTTAAATCAAAATGTAAACACGTACCTTCTGTACCTTTAATATACATATTTATATAAAATAGTCTAGGAAAATGTGTTTACATTGTTATTTGACTCACTGTAAGGCTTTATATTTAAATTCACTTCAGCTTATCTGCTTTCCACTGTGTTGTGCATGTGTGTGCATATGTATGGATGTATGCGATATAAATATGTATATTTGCAATATTTATACACACACATATAAATATATATGTGTGTGTGTGTGTGTATATTTATATACATGTATATATATATCTTCATATATATATCTTTATGTGTGTGTGTTTAAGTCTATAATCATATATAAATATATACAACTATAATGAAAGGTATAAATATAAAGAGTCTTGGGAAAAGTACCGACATGCTAGAAATAGAAGTCAAAACAACTCTAAACCTCTTAAATCACTCATATGCACAGGTGAAAGCGAGGAAATGAGCAAAAATAAAAGATTAGCGTACCTTTTGTGCGTAAAATTCACAATTAATGAACGAATGATACCATATCAATCGATATGGATCATCTGTTTATTACTTGTGATCATATGGGATCATTCGTTTATTACTTGTGAATTTTATACACAAAAGGTACGCTAATCTATTTTTGCTCATTTCCTCGCTTTCACCTGTGCATGTGAGTGATTTAAGTGGTTTAGAGTCCTTTTGACTTCTATTTCTAGCATGTTAGTACTTTTGCCCAATACCCTTCATTATAGCTGTATATATATATGTGTGTGTGAGTGTGTGTATGTGTGTGTGTGTATATATATATATATATATATATATATATATATATATATATATCCTCTGCCGCAGGAAGGCACTATCTCTTAAAAGGGTAAGTCAGTCAGGTTTAACAGCGTGTCGAAAGCAAACCCAACATATATGTAGAAAATTCATTTTAAGCTGAGTGGCCAAGAACAAGTATGAAATCTAGCGTTGTGCTGAAAGATATAGGGCATTGTTCCATATAGGAATCGAAACTGCGAATTTACGCTTGTGAGTCCAGCATCCTGACCACTAAGCCATGTGCTGTCAAACATGCACTTACACACATGTACACCTAATATAAGAAACAAAGTGATTCAGGTGCCATTCACGAAACTCTCGGCCCCTGAGTCACTTTGGTAACTGCCTGCCATTCAAAAGTAATGAAAAAGAATATAAACGCGTTTTGAGTTCTGTATTTCTTATTCGTTCTACCGAACCGAATGTGTGTTTGTGTGTATGTGTGTGTGTGTGTGCGTGTGTCTGTGTGTGTATGTGTGTGTGCACATGCGCATTAAACTTCGAAGTCACTATCAACCTATTTTCAAAGGTTTAATAAACGCCTACTCTATCTAGTAAAAAAAAATATTGAGAAATCTTTCGGTTTAATATTAGATTGTGGCTTCGTTTTTTGTTTTTGATTTGCAAGATTATTTATGTGAATTCGTGTGTTGAAGCATATTTTGTTGTGTCTGGGGAGAGTCATTCTGTTTGAATGCCTTATTAATTAACACACTCACCGGTTCGATTTCCACTCGTTTACTTATTTATTATTTTTCTTTTTCTAAAATTTTCGTTGCTTCTTGCAACCTCTTCGGTTTATTCACAAACTGACATAAAAAGAAACTACATACATACGTACATACATACATACATACATACATACATACATACATACATACATACATATGTACATACGTATACACAGCTCAGCACACACTTATACAACATGTATATATAATCACACTAAAAGACATATTGCATAAAGTAATGTAGAAAGGAAAGACGTG
>NC_142941.1:52648830-52651330 GCF_046866305.1 Octopus bimaculoides
CATTAGGCAGTTATGTTGATAATTCGGACCCCTTCTCCCTCAGTTCAAGGTCCTGACTACTCCTTAAAGTTGAATATACTGCTTCGACAGGAACCATTTCTATTGCTGTGTGGTAAGTAGCTTGCTTACCAACCACATGGTTCCGGGTTCAGTCCCACTGCGTGGCACCTTGGGCAGGTGTCTTCTACTATAGCTTCGGGTCGACCAAAGCCTTGTGAGTGGATTCGGTAGACAGAAACTGAACGAAGCCTGTCATATATGTGTGTGTGTGTGTATGTTTGACAACCGATACTGGTATGTTTATGTCCCTGTAACTTAGCAGTTTGGCAAAAGTAGCCTATAGAATGAGTACTAGGCTTAAAAAGAATAATTCCTGGGGTTGATTTGTTTGACTAAAGGCGGTGCTCCAGCATGGCCGCAGTCAAATGACTGAAACAAGTAAAAGAATTCCTTTACTTGCTTGGGATCACATGAGACTAAATTAGGTCAGCGTTTTCTACAGCTGGATATATATATATATATATATATATATATATATATATACTTCCCTATGCCCCCCCCCCACCAGCCACACTTGTTTCAAATTGGGGCTCACGGTCTGTTGGATAGCAGACAACCTGGATATGGTTGTGTGAAGAAGTGGGGAATGGATGACACTGTTTGAGCGAGACTTTTGATTACAAAGAATCACGCGCAACATGTCAATGGTGTCTAGAAACACAGACATACTTTCACGGTGAAACAACAAGGCCATTATTCACAACCATTGAGCAGACATAACGACAAATGGAAATAGGAACTTACTCATGCAAACACATACATTCATGTGTGTGTGTGTGTGTGTGTATCTGTGTGTGTGTGTATCTGTGTGTGTGTGTATCTGTGTGTGTGTGTGTGTGTGTGTGTGTGTGTGTAAAGAAAAATTTTTTGTGGCAAATGAAACGTGTAATGGTGAATAAATTACACCAAAAACTTTTTCCTACTTCCTGTTTCCAGAATTTTTCAATTCTAATATGTAACAACACATAAATGTAACAACCATGTACGGAATTGGAATATGGGAATAAACAGAATTGGAATATTGGAATAAGCAAATTTGCTTCAAGAGGACACAGCTTGGATTTGAACCCTACTTACATAATGTGCATGTATGTGAGTATGTGTATATATAAATATATATATATGTGTATATGTATATATGTATGCCGTTGCCAGTACTGCCTGACATGCCTTCGTGCTGGTGGCACGTAAAAGCACCCACTACACTCTTGGAGTGGTTGGCATTAGGAGGGGCATCCAGCTGTAGAAACTCTGCCAGATCAGATTGGAGCCTGGTGTAGCCATCTGGTTCACCAGTTTTCAGTCAAATCGTCCAACCCATGCCAGCATGGAAAGCGGACGTTAAACAATGATGATGATGATGATTTTTATTATTATTATCATTATTATTATTGTTATTGTTATTATTATTATCATCATCATCATCATCATCATCATTATTATGCCATCATCATCATCATTATTGCATATCGTCTTGTGTTCTTTAATGTTTTGGTTTATATTAGCCCTTGTGGCCAATAAAAGAATTTATTATCATTATTATTATTAGTAGTAGTAGTAATAGTAGTAGTAGTAGTAGTAGTAGTAGTAGTAGTAGTAGTAGTAGTAGTAGAAGCAGCAGCAGCAGCAGCAGCAGCAGTAGTAGTAGTAGTAGTAGTAGTAGTAGTAGTAGTAGTAGTAGTAGTAGTTGTGGCTCACATATGAAGCAAATAGAGATGTACTTCTAAAAAAGAAAAGAAATGGTATTTATATATTTTTTTTTTTTTTTTTTTTTAGCCTCTAAATATAAATAATTTAAAACTGCCAAAAATTACGAGAAATATGATCTTTATGGTTTTTTTTTGGCAAATGTTTCTTGATTTTGTTTGCAAAGGAGAAAGATAAACATACCCTCATTTCATCTTCAATGCAATAATGAGTTACCTCGCTTTTTCTCCCCCCCCCCTGTTTTCTCCCTCTCTCTCTCTCTTTTTCCTTCTCTGTCTCTCTTTCTCTCTGTCCCTCTCTCTCTCTCACTCTCTCTCTCTCCTTCTTTCTTTTAATGTCAGTGAGTAAATAACGTTCCTGCATAAATAATGTTCCATGCAGTTTTTTGTTATTTGCACAAAGTGCCTAGTTACGTCTCGCGACAAACCAGTCTGTTATGCCACGCAGCTTACCAACCACTGCACAACCATCTTAGAAAAAAAAACAAAAAACAAAGAACACACTCCCCTTCCTTTGCGCATTGCCCTGACCTCCACTCAACCCACTCCCTCTTGTACTGTACCCTTTTCTCCACCCAAGGTTTACCTTCGACTTAAAAGTAACCAAATCTGCTTAGTTTGTTTCATGTGGTTGTGTGGTAAGATGTTTGCTTGCCAACCACATGGTTCCAGGTTCAATCCCACTGCATGGCACCTTGGACAAGTGTCTTCTACTGCAACCTCAGGCTGATCAA
>NC_142941.1:52653830-52661330 GCF_046866305.1 Octopus bimaculoides
CTCTATTGTTTAGTCTAAATAAAGTCAGCCCTTTTTAAGGGACCCACAATCAAAGTTGTTCCAACTATGACCAAAAGGCATCCAACCATAGAAACCATTCCAAAGCTGACCACAAAGCTTGGCAAAGTCTTCTGGCTTGCCAGCTCCAATCAAACCATCTAACCCATGCCGGCATGGAAAACAGATGTTAAATGATGATGGTCATGATATAATGTATCTCGGACTATACTACTTCAAGTGTCCTCACATTTTTTTGTCAGTGTTTATCTTTCACCACTGCTTAACAACTAGTTTTGATGTGTTTATGTCCCCATAACTTAGCTGTTCAGCAAAAGAGGTCAATAGAATAAGTACTAAGCTTAAAAGAGAAAAAAGTGAGTGCTTGGGTCAATCCATTGGACTAAGAATATTCAAGGCAGTGCTCCAGCATGACCACAGTCTAAAAGATAAAAGATACATTATGTCTTACTTATATTGCTTTCTCTTCCAGAAGAAATTTCACCAAAATGAATGCAAAAAAAGCACTTTGTGGTTAGAGCATCAGGCTCATAATCATGAGATAGTGAGTTCAATTCCCTGTGTTGTGTTCTTGAGCAAGACACTTTATTTCACGTTGCTTCAGTTCATTCAGCTGTAGAAATGAGTTGCGACGTCACTGGTGCCATGATGTATCGACCTCTTTGCCTTTGCCTTGGATAACACTGGTGGCATTAAGAGGAGAGGCTGGTACGCATGGGCGACTGCTGGTCTTTCATATATATACATATATATTAAAAATTGGGAAGGCCGGTTTATGAGATTACCTTAGGTTTCCTGTCCATAAAAAGTTTAGCTTTTGGCGTATTGTCAGTTCCCAAAATCTGTTGGCTGAAGGTCTCTTAAGACTATGAAGGAGCCATCTCCACATTCTTAAGGAGCCCCTCCATAATCTTAAGAGGACTTGGGCCAACAGGCCTTGTGAGTGGATTTAGTAGACGGAAACTGAAAGAAGCCTGTCGTATATATATGTATATGTTTGAGTGTCTGTGTTTGTCCGCTCCCCCCCCCCCCACCATCACTTGACAACCGATATTGGTGTGTTTACATCCCTGTAACTTAGCATTTCTGCAAAAGAGACCAATAGAATAAGTACTAGGCTTACAAAGAATAAGTCCTGGGGTTGATCTGTTCAACTAAAGGCGGTGCTCCAGCATAGCCACAGTCAAATGACTGAAACAAATAAAAGAATAAAAGTGTATATATATATATATATATATATATATATATCTGTCCCCATCACAGAATTCTAGTCAACGTTTCAATGTTCATTCCATAAAACTATTCCAACTCAAACTTGACTGTAATCATATGCTGTCTATCAGGAAAACAATAGATTTTAGCAAGCAACATGTCGGCTGCACTGATAAAAGTTAAATATAGATATTTGTTGAGTCACACACATATCAGAGCAGGCCTTAATGACCAACATGACAAACGATCAAGATGAACAGTAGTGGTACAATCTAAGTGCTAGAAACAGCAGCCAAATTCTCCTCAAAGCTGCTAAATCACACCCTTTGTATCTCTAAAAAGAGTGACATGTTAGATAACGTTCTCTTCAGTACAGTATGTGCAAAATATTATCTGGAGGGTCATGGTGGGAGCATTCTTTTGACCATATCAAGCAACTACAAAGTGATTACTATATTTGCAGAAAAGCACCATTTGAGCGCGATCGTTTCCAGCTTCACCTTACTGGCACTTGTGCCGGTGGCATGTGAACAAAACATTGGACTGACTCCTCTGCAGGTGGCACATAAAAAACACCATTTGAGCGTGGCCATTGCCAGTACCGCTGGACCGGCCCTCGTGCCGGTGCCACGTAAAAAGCACCCACTACACTCTCGGAGTGGTTGGCGTTAGGAAGGGCATCCAGCTGTAGAAACTCTGTCAGATCAGATTCGAGCCTGGTGCAGCCATCCGGCTCACCAGTCCTCAGGCAAACCCTCCAACCCATTCCAGCATGGAAAGCGGACGTTAAATGATGATGATAATGATGATGATGATGATGATAATTTTCATCGTCATTGAGCAACAAATATAGCTGTCATCATCATCATCGTCATCATCGTTTAACGTCCGCTTTCCATGCTAGCATGGGTTGGACGATTTGACTGAGGACTGGTGAAACCGGATGGCAACACCAGGCTCCAATCTAATTTGGCAGAGTTTCTACAGCTGGATGCCCTTCCTAATGCCAACCACTCAGAGAGTGTAGTGGGTGCTTTTACGTGTCACCCGCACAAAAACGGCCACGCTCGAAATGGTGTCTTTTATGTGCCACCCGCACAAGAGCCAGTCCAGGGGAACTGGCAACGATCTCGCGATGATTATAATCCTTTCTACTCTAAATACAAGGTCTGAACTTTGAGAGGAGGAACTAATTGTTTGCATTGATCCTCATTACTCAACTGGTACTTATTTTATCAACCCCAAAATGAGGAAAAGCAAAGACAACCTCAGCAACATTTGAACTCAGAACTTGAAGGTGGATGAAATGCTGCTAAGCATTTTGTCCATCATACTAGAAATTTCGCCAGCTCAAGATCTTGGCCATGATGATGATGATGATGATCATTGTTGTCATTGTTGAATGTCCGCTTTCCATGCTGGCATGGGTTGGATGGTTTGACTGAGAACTGGTAAGCCGGGAGGCTGCACCAGGCTCCAATCTGATTTTGCAAGGTTTCTACAGCTGGATGCCCTTCCTAACGTCAACCACTCCGAGAGTGTAGTGGGTGCTTTTAAGTGCCACTGGCACGAGGGCCAGTCAGGTGGGCCTGGCATCAACCACATTCAAATGGTGCCTTTTATGTGCCACCAGCACAGGTGCCAATCAGGCAGCACTAGCATCAGCCATAGTGTTAAAACGGTGACCTTTAAGCTGTATTTTCATCTTGGGGAAGAGAAAGAAGTCTGCGACTGCTAAATCTGGCGTATAGGATAGGTACAGAAGTGATACCATGTTGTGTGTGGCAAGAAACTCATGAGTGAGGAGAAATCAGTGACAGGTTCCATTGTCTTCGTGAAGAATCTAATTCTTTGTACTCCACAAATCCAGTTGATTTCACAGAATGTCATCCCTCAAATGCTTTAAAACACCATAGTAGACCTCTGGATTGATGGCCTGGTCCTGGGGGATAAACTCTCAATGTACAATACCACACTTTTGAGGACGACGCACATTGCAGATATTCCAGATCACTCATTATCTTCCTGGGATGCTCTTCCGCTTTTGAAGCACCTGTGTCACTCAATGTCTCTGTAGCAGACTTCCCAAGTTTAACACAAAATTTCTCTTTGGTTCTTTGTTCTTGTCCATGACAAAATCACAGACTACAACATACACATGATCACAAAAGCACGAATTTCACAACTTGCAAAGTAAACACAGTGACAACACTTGGCTACCTGCCTCATGAAGGTCACTGCTAGCTCTCAATGCGCACACAACCATGTACTGCCATCTGGTGGTGCACTACAGAACTAGTCTGAGAATTTCTTGATACCACTTCATACAAACGCTCTGTTTTAAAATGATCTAAATTAAAACCTCCCCCACAGAATTTCAAGTTAATGTATGTTCAAAACACCAGCTTCATAATGTCAATGTTATTTTATTAAATTCATTATTGTTTACAAAATACATTGAAAGGAAGAGAGTGTATTCCAACAGAGAAATGGCAAGAAGAGAATTAAAAGCCTTCTGTTTCATCATTGACTACACCAGCATGTCACTAAGCCTCTTACCCTCTTCTGATGACCCCCACCATAAATGACTACAAACTGATACAAGAAGATTGTCAGACAAATACAGGCTTCATAAATAGAAAAGTAATATAATTTGACAGGGCAATAAGTTGTGGTGTTGTCTAATGACTTTTCAAGTAGTTGTTGTTAAGTACAAGGGCCAAGTCTGGTTTCACACACTAAAACATAAATATACACACCACACCCATATACCTGTAAACACACATAATCACACACACACACACACACACACATGCACATAAACACACGCATATAAACTCACACACATGCATACATAAGCACACGCATACACACAAGCACATATCTGCACTCAAAGAAACAGAATAGGTGTCAAAAGTTCAGACTCAATTATAAATAAGATTTATTTCCAGTCCTTTGGAAAATGAACCATTTTCACAATACTAATAATAATAATAATGATAATAATAATAATAATAATAATAATAATAATAATAATAATAATAATAATAATAATAATAATAATAATAATAATAATGGTTTCTTAAACATTCACTTGAACAAAACTGTACAAATCCAAATATATGGTACCCTAGGCATAACACCTACATGAACTTCTAACTTGTTGTCTCTTGAGGTCTCTGGGTGAGACTTGGATCCAACTTGTACAAATGCAAAACAAAAGTCAAACATAAAATAATAATAATATTAATAATAATAAAAATAACAATAATAATGATAATGATAACAATAATAATGATAATAATAATAATAATAAAAATAACAATAATAATGATAATGATAATCATCTTCATCATCGTTTAACTTCCACTTTCCATGCTAGCATGGGTTGGACGATTTGACTGAGGATTGGCGAACCAGATGGTGGTTTCTGTTGAGATGTGCTGCCTTCATTTAAACTAGTTTATTAATTAAACTGGTGTTTGGAACTTTAAAAAAATGAAATTTTGATGGAAGGTTTTATTTCAGAACACTTTAAAAAAAACCGGAATATTGTACCACAGAACCAATGCTGATCTCCAAGAAGTTGGTATTAAAAGCATTACTGAGCTTAAGTAACCACCTAAGACCAAAAGAGCCTTGACCAATAAACACACTGGACATTCCAGTCAGAGATCTACTTAGTCTGAATAAAAGATAAGAGATGATCACACAGCTGGAATACTTTGGGGGTGGATGGTGATGAAGGTGGCGGTGGCAACAGTGGTGATGGAGAAAACAAGGACAGTGGTGGTGGTGGTCATGGTAACATAGTGTTGAAGTAATAGACATTTGAATGTGGATCTCTGCTGCAAATTGATATTACTTAAATTGCTTCTCTATACTGGTGATGATGGTGATGATGATGATGATGATGATGATGATGGCGATGGTAGTGTTGTCGTTGTTGTTGCTGGTAGTGGTGGTGGTGGTGGTGGTGGTGGTGGCAGTGGTCATATTGATCATATGCTACTGGTGGTGTTGGGGATCGTGGCAGTATTAGTGGTCATGACATCTGAAGTGGTGGTGGTGGTGGTGGTGGTAGTGGTGGTGGTGGTGGTGGTGGTAGTGGTGGTGGTGGTGGTGGTGATGGTGGTGGTGGTGGTGGTGGTGGTGGTGATGGTGGTGGTGGTGGTGGTGGTGGTAGTGGTGGTGGTGGTGGTGGCGGTGGTGGTGGTGGTGGTGGTGGCGGTGGTTGGTGCTGGTGCTGGTTGTAGCTGGGATAATGCTGATGACTGTGATGGTGCTGTTGTTGATGATGATGATGATGATGGTGATGATGATGATGATGATAGCAAGGCTAATATCAGTGAATGTGGACTGAAGAAGTTGACTGAGATGATGGCAGTGTTGTTGTTTTAACAAAGATCTGAAACTGTATCCTGCTACAGCAGCTAATCTCTCTATTATGACTACCACTGCTGCGTTAATTAAAGCCATAGCTGTGCTGGATCTCCTGGTCCTCGCAACTGTGGAGGTTTGAGTTCAATCCCTCTGTGTGTGGCACCTTGGAAAAGTGTCTTCTGTACCCTAATATAATCTTAACTTGACCAAAGTTTTATGAGTGAAATCTGATAGACAAATTTAGTTGAAGCTTATCCCAGGGACACTTCCCTGTCTTGGGAGGGAGTAGACCTAATGAAGCTCCTGTTTTAATATCGCAATCTGGTTTTTGAATGTCTAACAGAGTGCCCTCTGTTGCAAGCATTCAATTATGGTCTTCAGTTTGAAGGTAACTTTGTCCCTTTCCTCCTGCCAACCCTGGAGTTCCTCAAAAGGGTCATCAGTGCCACTTTTCCTACTCTGAATAATCCATTAAAAGACAAACAAAACAACAAGCATCCCCCTCACATCCTTCTTGGCCATTAGTCTTTACTGATGATGCAACCTGTAGAACAAGCTCAGCATATAGAGTGCCAAACAGACAGACAGTCTGTAATACTTAATACCTTCCATTTGTGCCAATATCACTAATAATAGCAATCAAATCAACATAGAACAAGTTAGTGGATTGGTCTCTATGTTGTCGGGCAACCTACAAGAAATGGAAGCCAAATCTTTCTCAAAGCACACTGTACTATCTTAATCCTTCACCATTCAGATTATTTGGTCAAACGTTTTGCTTATTCATTCAAATTGTTTTGAATTAATCATGCATTATCTCATAGCTTTGAGATTTTGATGATGCGATTGTCTAGTTTAAAAATCACATTGCAGGGTAGGTGCAAGCAGCCAGATCTGGCTGGACTGGACATAGAACAGGTAAAATATTTTAGCCAGGTATGGCTGGTTTACATGTTAAAGAATTAAAGGGTGTGTTCGAGAAAGTAGTCATTGCTGAATACCAAATCCACTCACAAGGCTTTGGTTGGCCCGAGGCTATAGCAGAAGGCACTTGCCCAAGGTGCCATGCCAAGGGACTGAACCTAAAACCTCTGATAAATTCACTTACAAAGCATTGGTCAGTCTGGGGTTATAATAGAAGACACTTGCCCAAAGTGCCACACTGTGGGACTGAACCTGGAACCATATGGTTGGGAAGCAACACATCAGGTTTCTGCACAGTTTCTGTCTGCCAAATCCACTCACAAACCATTGGTCAGCCTGAGGTTATAATAGAAAACACTTGTCGGAGGTGCCACGCAGTGGGACCAAACCTAAAACCACATGTTTTGAAAACGGACTTCTTAAGATTCAAACAGCCATATCTGTCTAAAATCTGTTATTTTTCTTTCTTTCTCTTCTTTCAGTGCCTATCTCATGTAAATACTAGGGATGGTTAAACAGAACAGTCAAGCTGAGTTTGTGAAATGTGTCATTGTTGGGGACCCAGGTGTTGGTAAGACCTGCCTGATTTGTGCTTGGGCAACTGGAGTGAAATACTGCCTAAATGAACTTGTAAAAACACATGTTGCAACTGTGTGGGCCATAGACCACTACAGAACAGATCGGGAGGTAAGTTTTGTTGTTCTGGCACTTTCAGTTTTTATAAACACTCATTTAACAACAGAAGGAAGTGCTTGTACAGAAAATATTGGGGCCAGAGTAAGGACAAGGTGGAGTAAAAGTTCAAGGAATTTCTAGCTCTGTTGGTAACAAAAGGATTCTCTCTTTGAACTCTGGTGATAGGGTGTGAAAGAGGAAGACATCTTTGAGCTGGAAACCTGGCTCAAATGCTTACAACAGAAGTACCAGTGAAACACTGGGGGGGGGGGGGGGGGCAATGTAATC
>NC_142941.1:52666330-52728830 GCF_046866305.1 Octopus bimaculoides
TTTGGGACAGCCAGCTTCGAAAGTTGAAACCTCCAATGATCCAGCCTCCCATGGAACTTCCACAGCCCACTTACCCAAAGGTGACACTGCCATCAATAGCAATATACAACGACCTCTGTTATTTATTGAGGGACGAGATTGAAGGAGATGTGGTTTTTGTAGCCAAAAGACAATGTATATATGCCCACAAAATTTGTTTAATGGTTACCAGCTCAGTATTCAAGGCTCTTTTCTTAACAGACTTGAAAAGCCCCACTTTGGAGCAACCAGCTCAGGAGGTTGTCTCTGAAGATAAAGTCTCAGATGACAGCGACAAAGACAGACTCATAGACAGTGATGGAGTCTTACCTGAAAGTCCACTGTCAGATCATCTGAATGTCGTCGCTAATGAACAAAAAGAATTTGAGACAAAAACTTTTGTACCCTCCCACCCAGCATTTCACTCTGTTGAGATAAAACCACCCAAGCACCCTTTCCAATCCAATCAATGCACTGTACAGTTAAACCCTGATATCACACCACAAGCTTTCCACTATATTCTGGAGTATTTATACACTGGTGTGGCCAAAGAACAGTTTGATATTTTTGATCAAGTCATTGTAGCTGCTGAGTTGTTGCAACTCCCTGAACTCGTACTCTCCATCAGAAACTTTCTTTCTCAGGAAGCTTACCTAAACCTTGAACTTCGACGCAGGTTTCACATAGCACAATGTAGCAACCTGCGAGAATTAGCACTCAAGAGAGAAATAGCCACTGGTAAGCAATCGGTTCTCTTTCAAATATTCAAGCAATCATCTCAGTCAAACCACATTCTATTTTTCCATATCCTTCACAAATTCAACACAAACTCTCCACAAACTTTTCACAAAACCTTCACAAAATATTCACATTCTTCACAAACTTTCAAAATACTTCAGATACTTTACATTAAATGTACACAACTCTTCACAATTCTTTATAAATTCTTGGTAATTTTTCATCTTTTGTGTTTCTGTTGTTAGCTTATCAAACCATCCAACCCATGCCAGCTTGGACAAGACATTAAATGATGATGATGATGATGATGATATTCCGACTTGTGTTGTTGTAGTCATAATTTTTCGGCTTTTGTACCTTCCAGCACCCTTTAAGTGTTTGTTACCATCAATTGTCCACTTTTCCATGCTTGCATGGGTTGGATAGAATTTATTGAGACAACTTTTCGTTATGAGTAATACAAGAAAGGGACAAACCATCCAGATGGACGATACAAAGAAAACACGGCGAGGTCATTCAGAGTTTTCTCTCTTCAGTCGAGATCCAGATTATCTTTGCAATTTCGGCTGGTTATTCTCGATATTGCTCCAATCTGGCCCATGAGTACCGGGGTCAATGTAATCAACTATCCCCCTACCCCCAAATTTCAGGCCTTGTGCCTTTTGTAGAAAGGATTATTATTATTATTATTATTATTATTATTATTATTATTATTATCCCACTGCAGATGTCACATTTCAAGTTGATGATGGAATGGTCCGAGCACACAAACCCCTCTTGATGGCTCACTGTGAAATGATGTATGCAATGTTTAGTGATAACTTTCGGGAATCTTCGGCAAAAGTGGTAATTTTACCTGTTTTTTTGTTGCTGATTTTGTTGTTGGTGATGTTGTTGTTGGTGGTGGTGGTGTTGTTTAGTCCAAGACATTATTGATGAAGCAAATCTTTGAATAAAGACTTTTTGTGATCATTCCGTCATTTGGTGTATCAAATAATCAGACAGATGGATAGATGAGTGGGTAACATATACATGCAGAGAGGGAGAGAGAGTAGGAGAGAGAGAATAGATATAGAGAAAGAGACAAGGGAGAGAGAGAGTGTATGTGTGTGAAAGAGAGAGAGAGAGAGAGAAAGATATTATCTAAGTATAGACAACAAGAAGGAGGTATAAAGACAGAATAGAAGAAAGACTATCTAGAGTTAGAGAAAGAAAGAATGAAACTTGTATATAGGGAGAGAAAAGGGAGAAAAAAAAGAGAGAAACACTCCTACATATAGAGAGTTAACAGGGAGAGAAGTGGGAGAATAACAGGGAGACATGTAGATATAGAGAGAGAGTGGGAGGCCATTGATAGAGAGAGAGAGAAAGAGTGATGGTGGAAGCACAATCTAGAGGGAGAGAGAAAGCCAGTAACAGTGAATATGTATTAATTTTATGCTGTTTTTCTCCCCTTTTATAGATTTCTTTCCCATTGAAAGAGCGGGAGGGAGAGAGAGAGAGAGAGAGAGAAAGAGTGATGGTAGAAGCACACTCTAGAGAGAAAGGAGGAGGAGAGACAAAGCAAGCATTAGTGAGCATGTATTAATTTCATGCTGTTTTTCTCCCTTTTTACAGATTTCATTCCCAGGTATCTGCAAAGATACCTTTAAAGCTCTCCAAGAGTACCTTTACACAGGTGAATCACCATGTATGTCTGGTGTTGATTGTATGAGCCTGATCGAAGTGGCTAATCGCTTGTGCCTCCCTCGACTTGTTGCTTTCACTGAAGGGCATGTCGTCCAGGAGTTGGGAAGACAGGAAGATGCCAATGTTAACATTATGGAAGATGTGTTGAGTATTCTGGAAACTGCACAGGTTTGTTACAGAACTGCCTTCCTTTCTCTATTACCTCAGATTGCTTTGTTTATTCACTTGTTGATTCCATCATAAATCCTTTTGTTATCTTTTATTCTTTGACTTGTTTTAGTCATTAGACTGTGGCCATGCTGGGGCACTCGTTTGAGTGGAATCTTAGTCAAACAAATCCCCCCCCAGTACTTTTTTTTTAAAAAGCCTGATACTTATTCTATCATTCTCTTTTGCCAAACTGCTAAGTTGTGGGGGACATAAACCCACCAACACCAGTTACCAAGCAGTGGTGGTGGTGGACAAACACATACACACACATGTCTATATATGTACAAAGAGCTTCTTTCAGTTTCTGTCCACCAAATCCACTCTCAAGGCTTTGATCAGCCTGAGGTGCCACACAGAGGGACTAAACCTGGAACCATGCAGTTGGGAAGCAAACTTCTTACTACACAGCCATATCTACACCTATTAATGTATTTCTGTTGAATTAATTTCATTCCAATTAATTTTTAAAATAATGAAGAATTTGATTAGATAACTTTGTAGCTATCAAGCTAATGTCTGGAATAAAAGTTAACATGAAATTTCAGTAGAAAATGGAAGTTTAAATTATCCTCATCTCTTCACCCTCTGAAATCTTCATGGTTCTGTACATTTACTGCAATATCAATCCCTTGTGCGGTTCTCGTTGTCATCTCTGTGTTTTTTTCTTCCAGCTACACAATGCCGTACAGCTTGCAAAGTGGTGCCTTCACTACCTTTGTGTTCATTTTCTCGACATATTCCCACAATATGTGAAACTCTACAAAACTCTCAGTTTAGAGAACCAGTTGTATATTGATAAACATAGATGGCCTCCTGAATGGTAAGTTCAGTGCTCTTAAACATTCGTATCTCCTTCCCCCCCCCCCCACTATTGGCAAGATCAGCTCCACTTGAGAAGGGGAGATAATTTCAAGAAAAGAAAATTCTCTGATGTTGACGTTCCATTGAAGAAGAGGATATGTTTATTGTTTGGAGATAAGAGGATAATTGTGGATCTATGTTCCTGGATCAGTAGCCTCACCATTTCAACTATTGTCCAACCTCAATAATGATAAATAATGGTTTCTGATCTTAACTGATTGGAAGTGTTATCATGTACATTGTTTTGCCTTGGTATAAAAGATGATCTGCAGCAAATATTCTGCTTAATACCACAGATATGCTTGTCAGTTGTTTGACCTTAACCAGTTGAGCATGTCCCTTAGTGGCTGACAATATGTGCATCTCTGATCATGAGCAGAAGTCGTGGGGGAGCATCATAGCTATGTGTTGAGAGGAATTCTTTGGGGGTTTGAATAATTCACTTCTGGAAACACGGGTGTTTTCTTCAACATCCTGAAACAACCCTTATTCAGGGACCTTTTAGAGAGGGATGGGCTATTCGACCTGAAACAAATTCTAACTGTGCCCCACCTGCAAGGTCATGTACTGTTTCTTTTGATATAAGATCCATGTTGTGCACATATAGTTGTGATGCATGTGCCTGATGTACCCTTATCAGACTGATGGTAATGATGGGTATATTGGGCTTTATAAACGTGCACCCTTGTGTCACTTTGATGTCATGCGCTGCTCTCTTACTCAATCATCATCATCATCATTCAGTGTTTTAAATCCAGGTTTTGTCCCCATTAACAGGAGTGGCCAGATCTACTTCAATGCCATAGCAACTGCCCTCACACCATCTTGCCCGGTTTGGGGCGTCCTCCTATCTCAAGCCAACCCTCCCAATCTCTCCCTCCACGTTTTCCTCAGTCTACCTCACTTTCACGGTCCATTTGCCAAAAACTCAAGCACCCTCCTCATCACATGCCCATACCACCATACTGCATTCACCCTTGCCAGCCATTCTACCGATTCCTCCAACCCCAGCATCCACCATCAAGTCCTCGGTCCTCCTCAATGACGATAATAATTTTTTAACTGAAGTGATTTCTATTTGCAGGTACGTTAAAGAGATGGAACTATTTCAAAGTTTAATGAACAGTCCTTCAAAGAAACAACAACACCAAAAACAACAACAGTTTAGCCGATGGGAACGCTGTACCAGCAGCTGTCTGTGTTTTAGCCGACGTCACAGTCACAGTAGCATGGCCGACCCTCTTGAACTGCCCAATAGTTGACCTTTGCTTTGGCAATTCGCTGACTCACTGGAACTACTTCTGTCGAACAGTTGAAAAAAAAATAACAATAACAAAAACACAAAAAAAAAACTCTGCTTTCGATCTTAAATACAACTGAAACTGCTGTTTGTTTGTTTGTTCGCTGCTATTTTTTTTTTGTTTTATTCTTATTTTTGTGTTTTATTTATTTTTTTTAAAATTTATTATTATTATTATCATTATTATCATCATCATCATCATCATCATCATCATCATCATCATCATCATCATCGTTGTTTTTGATTTTTGTTGTATCTTTTTATCACCAAGATTCTTGAGGCCTTCAGTCCTTGTGGTAATTGGTGTAACTCCCTCTTCAGTCAAAATCCTCTTCTCCCCCCACCCTCCACCCCGATGTCTCATCTCAGGTTATTACCCTACCCTACCCTACCTTACACTACTCTACCCTGATATCCTCCTTATCCTATTTCAGCAATTAATTCCACACTGACGTCTCACAACTTGACCCCCCCACCTACTACCCTCCCCCCCACACACCTTTCTCTCAGCTCAGAAATTTACCTACTCCCCCCTTCCCCTCGTTGTTTTGTCTCCTTTCATTACTAGTCCTCACCCCTTTATTCTCATCTCACAAATATTGATTCATCACCTCAGCCAAACACACACATACACACCTAATCATTTCTGTTCTGACATGATATCACCTGTTTTAAATCATATCCTACAGTGCAACCTGTTCTAGCTGTATGATATCCTATGCCTAAATTATATATATGTATATAATTTAGGCATATGTATTATTAGAGCTAACCAAAATTACCTCCCCTGGCTAACTCGTAACCCAGGTATTTTATTACCCAACTCCCTTTCAATCACTGGTTCCCAGTCTTTTTAGCACCACAGACCAGTTTCATGCAAGATAAATTTTCCACAGACTGGGGGATTACATGCATGACAAAACACAGGATAGTGCATGATATATACTGTGATTATCACATCGGTGCGGGCGTGACTGTGTGGTAAGTAGCTTGCTTCCCAACCACACGGTTCCGGGTTCAGTTCCACTGCGTGACACCTTGAGCAAGTGTCTTTTACTATAGCCTCGGACCGACAATAGCCTTGTGAGTGGATTTGGTATACGGAAACTGAAAAGAAGCCCATCATATGTAATATGTATGTGGGTGTGTTTTGAGTCTCTGTTTGTCACCTACCACCGCTTGACAACCAGTGTTGGTGTGTTTATGTTCCTCTAACTTAGCAGTTTGACAAAAGGGACCGATAGATTAAGTAGCAGGCTTAAAAAACAAGTCAATTCATTTGACTAAAAATTCCTTGAGGTGGTGCCCCAGCATGGCCACAGTCAAACGTTTAGAAGGCAAGCTACAGATATGATACCTTTCTAATGCATAAACACCCTGCCAGGTATGATGGTTTATTTTTCTGTGTGGTCTGATACCAAATGGTGCAAGGCTTGGTACTGTTCAGTGACTTCCTAGTTGGAGACCCCTGGCTTAGAGAATATCCCATAAGTAACCTTTTATTCAGAAGATATTCCAATCAAATGGTATTTTGTTTAATTCTTTATGGATGGGATCCTCTTTAGGTTATATTCTGCTTAGATAGCATTCCATGGCTAAGATCTATTTAGGTTTTCGATTATTTAACGATATCATTATTTGGATCATATTCTATGGCTGAGAACTAACTTAGATCATATTTATTTCAGTGATTTTCTCATGAAATGGTATCACAGTATCATGGTCAGGCCAGGCTATCGGATGTCGTACATCACTGGTCACAATGCGCTTTGCATTTTGGCTTTTGAATGATGCCATGCCACTGGCTGGGTGAGCAGGCCGACATTTCCTCTGATCAGAAGACCATTCTGCCACAGGGTGACCCATTTACAGAAGAGTGACCTGGAGCAACATGAAACCCAACGTGCTGCTCAGTCTTGGAATCAAACCTTTGATCTAGCAGTTCTGAGTGCAACACCCTGTAACCACCAGGCTATGCATATTCACCATTAACTGATACACCATGACTAAAATTCTAACTAAATGACAATCTGTTCATGTATATCTTTTTAACCCCTGTTCAATCTTCTCGTGTGTATCTTTTTATCATATCCCATTTCTTCCTGCACGCAAATCGAATTTTTTGAGGCCAAAATTTACAGTCAAAGAAGGTAGGCTGGTTTATTTACGGAGAGGACTTTGAAGGACCAAAAACTCCATGTGAAATGCAGCAGGATTTAGAAAGATAGGGACAAAGTTTGAATGTTTACACAACACATTTACAATATATGCGTCATTGACTTGTATGTTTGGAAAATACAGTATTTACCATTGTCTTTGTTTCAATTAATCTTGAAAATAATTAAGAACTTAGTAAATTAACTTGATCATTAATAAGTTAGTGTTTGGAAATTTTAATCAAAGGTTTTAATTTAGGTCACTTTAAAACAGGTAGTTTGTATCATGGAGCCATCTCAGGTGGGTTTGTATCAAAAGAATTAAAGCTCAGTTCTAATTTTCACATTTCAGTTATATCCTATGTTTATTATATAATTTAGATAATATTTTATTTCAATAATATCCAATTGTTAAGGTCTATTCTATGTGATATCTCATGACTAATGTCTCTAGATTTTATCCCATGGTCAAATCCTCTTTAAGTGACATCTCACAGCCAAGATCCATTTTAAGTGATATCCCATAGACGACTTCTACTTTAAATGACATCATCATCATTGTTATCATCATCAGTCGATGTCCCATGGCTAATTCCTCTGTAGATTTTTATCCCATCATCAAGTCCTATTTTAAGCAATATCCAATGACCAAGTTCCATTTCAAGTGATATCTTATGACCAAGTCCTATTTTAAGTGATATCCCATGGCTAATTCCTCTCTGTTCCATGAACCAATCCTCTATTAAGTGATATCCCCTGACCAAAATCCTATTTTAAGTGATATCAATCACATGACCAAATCCTATCTTAAGTGATATCACATGCTTAATCTCTCTTTAGATTTTATCCCATGGCCAAGTACAATTTGATATCATGCCTAGATGATATCACAACTGATTTATCACTGCCATTTTTCTTTCTTTTCTTCTTGAATTGTTGTTTCAGTCCTGTGTTGTTTTTCTTATAGTTTTTTGTTGTTCTTTTTTATATTTCCCCCCCCCCCCCCTCTCGTTACTGTTCAATTTTTATTAAACAGTTTCTTACAATCTTATTGGAACACCGTGGTTATACACATACACACAACTGAACACACATGCACACGAACACACATATAATCAATATACATACATATCTACATAAACAAACCAACAAGAGAGCCTCTACATGGTCACTCGATCTGCTAGAAATAACAGTCAAATCCCCCCCTTAATATAATTATATTGCACCACCATCATAAGGAAGGGACACTTTGAATAATTTAGTCCTAGTTATTCCATTGAAATAATGGGGGATGATCATGGCTGGAGTGCCTTGATCAAAATTAACCTGGAATTAACCACAACAGCAGCAACAACAGCACACATAAATAAACAAAGCCACAAATAAGCCAACGAAAGACCTTTTACATGACTGTTTAACCTATTAGAAATAGCAGCCAAATTTCTCTGAAATCACACCTTACCGTCTTTTAAAAGAAAATTAGAAAAAAAGGACATATTGAAGAGTGTAGTCCACTGTCTGAAGAAAAAAAAAATACAAAAAAGATGGGATGGTCACGGTTGGAATGTCTTTGACCATAGATCTGTAGGTTCAAAATTGATATGAAGACTGAGCAACAAACACATCAAATATTAAAAAAAAAACATGAAAAAAAAAAACAACCACATAACCAGAAAAAAATACAGTTGGGTCTGTAAGCAGACTGGTTCCATCTAGTTTTCACTGTTTTCTTCACCAAATGTAGTTCAATTTCTATGTGCTGTGCAGCAGAAATATTAGGCGTACACGAATAGCTTCTGCAAACAAACTGCATTGAATAATTTTCCTTTCCTGTTATTTTTTTTTTTTTTCCTGAGATTGGAATTATAAATCAAAAATTTATGATAATTATAATAATTGCTTGATTTTCTTTTCAAGGAGTTGTACCTGTGTTTGTGATGTGATGTGTGTGTGTGTGTGTGTATTTATATAGTGTTGAGTGTCAGAGAAAAAAATGTTTGTTATATGTGTGTGTATCATTTTCATTATTTTGAGAATGATAGTGATGATAGCAGTATACACACACACACACACACACACACACTCAGACATACACACACTCGCACACATACATGCATGCACCTGCCTGTGTATACCCATATACAACTCAATGTATTCCATCCCTGTGTCCACAGTAGTCGACTGAAACCATCCATCGTATAAATGCATGAATGTTAGTTGAACAATCTAGATGTCGTTAGACTGGAGTCTTTTCTGCTATGATCTTCACAGTACGATTGTTCCTCCATTCAGCACTAACACTAGAAGATATCGCTAAAAAGTATTACTGTATATTTATTATTTTTTTTAATTTATTATAATTTATTCATTTGTGTGTATGTGTGTGTATGAATGCATACATTTGTATATGTTTGTAGATGACATTTTTGAGTGTTTTTTTTATTGAATTTATTTATTTTTGTGTTTCTTTCTTTTATGTATGTATATATATATATATATATATATATATATATATATATATATATATAAGTGTAAATTCAGAATATAAATGATGTATTAAAGATTTTTGAATGATTGGGAATGCATTTGAATTAAAATATCTTCAGCGAAAATAAATAAATGTTCAATCTTGCTTGGAAAAAAATTTTCTGGTTAAATTCTAAATACAAGTATTAAAAATATTTTTTATTTAAACTACCCGCAAGAAGCAGAAAAAAAGAAAAACAGTATGTACATGGTTAGTAATTTGAAAAATCTCAGGGTTTTTTTTTTTTTTTGCTAGTATAATCACCGGTTCCAGTATAACTAAAACCAAAGTCTCTTTATCTCTTCTAACTGTAAACGCAAGCATTTCTTTTATTCTGTTCCGCCACTAAAAATGGTTAGGACATAACAATAATGAATATTACGTAAAAACTTGCCAAAATGAAAATGACTAAAAAGCTTGGTTGATGTAATTAGCTTTGGAGATATCAGAAGGTTGCGAGTAAGTATTAGCAGAGTTCTTAGGATATCTGATAGAATGGTTAGTCCACATTACTCTGTAAGGAACATAGGGATGGTTTCCCTGTTTCTCTGGCGCATGTATTCCTTCTCAGACGAGATGCCAGTCTATTGCAGGAATACTCGTCTTTTCCAGTTGAGTGGAATGGAATAACTTGAAATGAAGGGTTTTGCTCAAGAACGCAATGCATTGCTCGGTCCAGGAATTGAAACCACAATCTTACGATCATGAGTCCGACACCCTAACCACTAAGCCATTCACTTCCACATCTGATAGAATGCCTTGTGGTCATTCATCCTGTTTTCTCTGCTCTTGTTCAAATGTCAGGGAGGTCAACTTTGCTTGTTATCTTTTCAGGGCTGTTAAATAAAATACCAGTCATCTACTGGGAATCAATAATCCTTCTCTCTCCCTTATCACATTGTTTGATGCTGATTCAGGCCAAAGATGTTTAGAGTACACATAATAACCATGATGCTGACCAGGAACTTCCTTAATTATTATAATGGGTCCACCATTATAATTATGTCTAATTATAAATAAATGTTAGATAATTATATTTGCACCAGAGTTGTGGGAGCATTCATCCAAATCCATTTGCTACAGGGGCAATGGTCATGTACTGGGAATACTCAGCTATTTACATGTTAATTTTATTATTATTATTATTATTATTATTATTATTACAGGTGCGCGCTGCACAAAATGCTTAGCAACATTTCATTCATCTTTATGTCCTGAGTTCAAATTCCACCGAGGTCAACTTTGTCTTTCTTCCTTTTTGATTTGATAAAATAAGTACCAGCTGCACACTGGTGTCAATGTAATCGACTTAGCTCCTCCCCTGAAATTGCTGACCTTGTGCCAAAATTTGAAACCAGTATTATGAACAGGAATGCAGTTGAGCAGATGAGCAAATGCATGACACTGAAACCAACAGAGATTCCACCACGATCTATTAGTGTTTGGTTAAATAAGTTTTTTTAATTAAATGTATTGATATTTTCGTTACCAAAAGAATTAGGACCTTAGTTCACTGCTAGTTCTATTGATACAGAAATATCAGTTTTAAAGTATTTATTTTTAATTTAAATTTAAATCTTTGTTGTTTTCCAGCATATAAGAGGAATTTTTCAACTTCCAAACTTTACAGCCAAAAAGGTAGGACAACATAAGAGGCCCAAAAACTCCATCTGAAAAGCAGCAAGACTTGGAAGGATAGTAAATCTGTTTCAATGTTTACACTATGTCAGTGGAGGTACAATGGCCCAGTGGGTAGGGCAGTGGACTCGCGGTTGTTGGATCACAGTTTCGATTCCCAGACTGGGCATTGTGAGTGTTTATTGAGCGAAAGCACCTAAAGTTTATTGAGCAAAAGCACCTAAAGTTCCACAAGGCTCCGGCAGGGGATGGTGACAAACCTTGCTGTACTCTTTCACCACAACTTTCTCCCTGTTTCTGTTGTACCTGTGTTTCGAAGGGCCAGCCTTGTCACACTCTGTGTCACACTGACTATCCCCGAGAACTACGTTAAGGGTACACATGTCTGTGGAGTGCTCAGCCACTTGCATGTTAATTTCACGAGCAAGCTGTTCCATTGATCGGATCAATTAGAACCCTTGTCGTCGTAACCAACGGAGTGCCAAGACATTATGTCAATTTGAATGCTGGAAAATATATTCGTCATTTTAATGTTAGAATTAATGTTATTATTTAAAGTACCTTTAACGGCAGTGAGCTGGCAGAATCGGTAAAGCAATGGACAAAATGCTTAGCGGTATTTCGCCATTTGCTACATTCTGAGTTCAAATTCCGCTGTGGTCGACTTTACCTTTCATCGTTTTGGCATTGATAAATTAAGTACCAGTTACGCACTAGAGTTGATGAAATCGACATATCCCTTCTCCCAAAACTACTGCCCTTGTGGAAAAATTTGAATCCATTATTATTATTATTATTATTAAGGTGGCAAGCTGACAGAAACATTAGCATGCCAGGGGAAATGCTTAGTGGTATTACGTCTGTCTTTACATTCTGAGTTCAAATTCTGCCAAGGTCGACTTTACTTTTAATCCTTTCAGGGTCAATAAATTAAGTACCAGTTGCATACTGGGGTTGATCTAATCAACTGACCTCTCACCTAAAGTAGAAAGGATTATTATTATTATTATTATTATTATGGTGAAGGCGGTGAGCTGGCAGAATCGTTAGCACGTTGGATGAATGCTTAGCAGTATTTCACCCATCACTATGTTCTGGGTTCAAATTCTGCTGGGGTTAACTTTGCCTTTTATCCTTTTGGAGTCAATCAGATATGAACCAGTTGAGCCCTGGGGTTGATGTAATCAACTTACCCTCTCCCCCAAATTTGCTGGCTCTGTGCATTGAAGAAAGGTTTATTTAGAGCGCTTTTAAGAAAAGTAACCAAATGTTTATTGTTGATGTGACTCTGTACTCATAGTAAATCCAAATTTATTGCGAAGGTCAAATGTTGAATGGAACTCGAAGTTCCAGCTGTTGGCTTGTTCAACTGGTTGAAGAAACTGCAGGTCAAAACTTGAAGATGCAGTCAACTTGACCATCACAAAATTTTATTTCATTAAAACCAGCCATCCTTGATTTCTTTGAAAATTAAACGAAGCAGATAGACAATGTATTTCTTTAGGGATGTGGTCTCGAAAGGCTTAAGTCTTGCTGTGTACCCTTTTTTTTTCTTCTTTCTTCTTCCTTTTTTTTTTCTTTTTTTTTTGATGGTGATTGGATTTGAAAACCTACTAAAATTATAAACAGAAAATTTATAATCAGTAAGCAAGAATCACAGTTTCTATTCTAATTAGAATCTTCATCAGATGATTAGACATACATACATATATATGTACACATGTATATATACATATATACCTACAGACATACATGCATATATAGTAGGTATGTGTGTGCATATATAAATACATCTGACATTATGAACTGAGTCTGAAAGATTGCTTAGAGGTACATGGCATGTTATACAAATCTGCCAATTTAATGTATCTTGAAGCATGAAACTATAAGTAGTTTTTTGTAATTGTGTACTTTAAATGATGTGTGTATGTGTGTGTGTGTGTGGGTATTGTAGTGAGCACTTTTGAGCAAAGGGGTGAAGATTCTGGCAGGTTATGTCCATGAAAACTGGATTGGATTCCTGCTTAAAAAAACTCCTTCAATTTGCTTGCTGTGCTGGTTTCCTTGGATAGGGAAAGGCATGATTGTCACAGTTTCTCTTCATGTTGTTTATCCCTTTATAAATATAGGGCCTTTGTGCCTTGTCAAAAGAAAACTTCTCTGTTTTAGCTAGATGTCTTCACATATATTCAATTTATGCTATGGATCCTTGTGGGTTTTTTTTTTTCATGTATTTTTGTTTACTTTGTGTAACAAATTGTTAACTGCCTGATGTGACAATAAACAAACATGGATCTATCTGTGTGTATTGATTTATCTCTTTCTGTGTGCGCGCGCGTGTGTGTACGTGTGTACAGGGTGCGATGGTTAAATTGTTGCCCTTTTATATATTTTAATTTTGCACATGTGCATTGTTTGTTTTTTGATTTTATCAACTACACAGTATGGTAGGGTCAGTTGGGCACCATCTGTGAGAAAGACAGAACCATGACGCAATTCACTCTGCTAGAAATTTGGAAATGACATACTGTACTGGCATTCATGCCAAGAGCTCCATTACAAACATTTCAGAGTGTTTCGGTATCAATCTGAGGAGAGTGCAGAGGATTCAGAAGGAGTTGGATGTGTCTAATGGTGATTATGAAGGTATGGAAGCTCAGACAACTCATTCTGATCATTCTGATAAGAAAAGGACTCCTGAATGTGTTGGTGAGATCCAGGCCATGATTGATAATGATCTCTCCAAGTCAATCAGGTCCATCGCCAGAGACATGGGAGTGTCTGAGTGTCTTATCAGGCAGGTAGTGCATGAAGACATATAGCATTTCTCATACAAGATGAGAAAGGGCCAATTTTTATTCTAGCCCATCAAGGGCAAGAGGTAAGATCATGCTATGAAGCTTTTGAACAAACTCAAGCATCCCCTCCAACCAAGCATGCTTTGGTTTTTCTCAGATGAGAACAAGTACCGAGAGTTTTAAAATCAAAAATCCAGTTAACATGATGGTGTTTGGAGTGATCACTAATGATGATGACGTTATGCCTCCATTCATCTTCTCACACAACCTCAGACTCAACACAGCGGCTTACATCAAGTGCCTGGAGGAGGTAGTGCTGCCCTGGGTCAAGAGAGTGGCTGCTGGAATACCCTGTGTCTGGTAACAGGACTCTGCACCATGTCACACAAGCAGGAGAACCCAGTCAAAGCTATCATTCTGAGTTCAAATTTTCCTGAGGTAAATTTAGTATTTTCTCCTTTCATGGTAAATAAGATAGATACCAGTTGAATACTGTGGTCAATGTTATCAATTTAATGCTTGCCCTCGGAATTGCTGGCCTTCTGCCACAATCTGAAACCATAATTATTATTATAACGTAACATGGTAAGCTGGCTGAATCATTAACACATCATTCAACATGCTTAATGGCTTTCTTCCAATTCCTCACATTCACTCTTCCTTGTTCTCTCTCTCTCTCTCTTGTAACTTACTTGGCAATCACACTAGTGCCAATGGCATGAAAAAAGTACCCAGTACACACTGTAAAGTGGTTGGCATTAGGAAGGGCATCCAGCCAAACAAACTATGCCAAAGCTGAGTTTGATGCTCAGCACAGCACTACAATTCACCAGACTGTGTCAAACAGTCCAACCCATGTCAGCAGGTAAAATGGACGTTAAATAATTCTGAGGAGGATAATGAGGTGTGTGTACATATGTATGTCTCTAATTATCTTCTCTTGATTCCCAAATCCATAAGTCATCTCCCTTACATCCAACCAAAAACAAAAACATTCTCAAGATTTTTATCTTTTGCTCCTTGTTGATCAATGTTTAGGATCACATGACATCAGTGTGAAACTTGTGCTAGCCAATGAGAAACGTTTATCCATCCACCGTTTAGCAATATCATTTGTTTCTATCAATGTTTTCATTCTGTTTTGGCCAAATGAATAAACATGTGGAATCTTAGAATTTTTGCATAACAATATCTTCTGGTGGCTGAATTAAATTATCCAAATTATTTATGCATTTGGTATTGGTTATATATTTTTATGCTATTTGTTAAGACTTACATACATATACATACACACAGGCAAAAGCATGGCTGTGGTAAGAAGTTTGCTTCCCAAATGCATGATTTCAAGTTCAATCTCATTGTGTGACACCTTGGGTGAGTGTTTTTTTAAGATAGGCATGGGCCAACCAAAGCCTTGTGAATGAATTTGGTAGACAGAAACTGAAAGGAGCCTGTGGTATTTATTTATGTCTATCATCTGTCACGTTGTTTTCACTCAATGTTCTTATCTACACATCCATCTTTTCTATCAGATTGTGTCTTACATTCACGTTGTACCTGGACCTCATATCTCTTTCTTTCTCTCTCTGTCTCTCACTTTTCTGGTGGGCAAGTTATGCATTCAGCTCTTCAGCAAGACACTTGCTTCTCTACTTCTATCATACTTTCTTCTTCCAGTTTGTACCCTACTTGGTTAAGGGGTTTGATCTTGCAAGCACTTGGCAACACCTCACCAGAGCTGGTGCCATGTAAAAAGCACCCAGTACACTCTGTAAAGTGGTTGGTGTTAAGAAGGACATGATAATACAAATAATAATAATAATAATAATAATACTTTCAACTGAAGGCACAAGGTCTGAAATTTTTGGGGAGGGGCTAGTCAGTTATCGTGACCCTTGTACTGAATTGGTAGTTATTTGATCAACCCCAGAAGGATGAAAGGCAATGTCGACCTCGGCAGAATTTGAACTCAGAACAGGTTTGAATGATTCACCTCTGGAAACCTGGGTGTTTTGTTCAACATCCATAAACAACGCTTATACAGGAACGTCACCTGCAAGGTCATGTGCTGTTTATCTTGGTATGAGATCAGCATGTCATGCACACATGGTTGTGATGCATGTGCCTAGTGTAACTTTATCAGACAGGTAGTAATCATGATGGGTATACTGGGCTTCATGTATTTGTACCCCTGTGTCATTTTGATGGCATGCACTACTCTCTCACTCAATGATGATTATGATGATGATGATAATAAGGTTCTTTGTTAGATTTTAAGTAGACATAATTCTATACGAATGTATGTTTCCAATCTCTTGTCTTTTCTTTCACCTCACCCCCACCTACACTCACTTTCCTTTCTCTCTTTCTAACCATAATTTCTCCCCACCTCCATCTCTCTGTCTCTCTTTCTCTCCTTGTATGAAATAGTTTATAATAAGTAGGTGAATGACACTTGGAAAATTTTGACTTGAGCCTGAACATTGCTAATATATATTGTGTATGTATGTGTGAATGCTAGAGTACATTTCTAAGTAAAGATACACACACATGCACATGCACACACACACACACACATATAAGTATATCTGTGTGTGTGTGTGTGTATGTGCAAGTATGTATACATAAATAGATATATATAGGGAGACGTAAATATATAGATCTATGTGTTTATATGTGGCAGGTTGACAGAATCATGAGCAGGATAAAACACTTAGCAGTGTCTTGTCTGTCTTTACACTCTGTTGTGTACTGGGGTTGATCTAATCAACTGGTCCCCTCCCCCAAAATTTTGTGCCTTGTGCCTAGAGTAAAAACGAATATATACACTTGAAAAAACAAATCCAGAATTTCTTTTAAGATATAGAATCTCACACACAAAAAACCCTCCAAAAATGCTGTAAAAATGATAATAGTAACTTAAATTGGAAGAACTAAAAATCATCCTAAAAGACAAATTAAAAACAAATATCTCTTAAATGAGTGTTCCACAATTTCTGTATTTGTTGAAAATGTGTTGAATTCTTGCAGGAATATTTTTAGGTTTCATTTTGCAAAGTAGAATTTCAGCACCAGCAATATACTATTTGATTCTTACTTTTTGTCATGCATTTTTTATTCTTATTTTTCTTACTCTTTGTTTTTCAAGATTTCTAAAAATTACCAGATTGTAGGATGGAAATTTTGTCTTTAAATTCCTTTTTACATTGTTAATGGAATGTAACATTTACTCTGTAGATAACAAGCACAGCGATCCATATGAATATACATATATATATATATATATATATATATATATATATATGTATATATATATATATATATCATCATCATCATCATCATTTATATATATATAAATGATATATATATATATATATATATATATATATATATATCATTTATATATATATATGTATCATTTATATATATATGTATATATATATATATATATCATCATTTAACGTCCGTTTTCCATGCTAGCATGGGTTGGACGATCTGACTGGGGACTGGCAAACCAGATGGCTACACCAAACTCCAATCTGATCTGGCAGTTTCTACAGCTGGATGCCCTTCCTAATGCCAACCACTCTGAGAGTGAAGTGGGTGCTTTTCATGTGCCACTGGCACGAGGGCCAGTCCGGTGGTACTGGCAGTGGCCACGCTCAAATGGGAGTTTTTTACGTGCCACCTGCACAGGAGTCAGTCCAATGTTTTTTGTTTTATATATATACATATATGCTTTCGGTGCGAAACACACTTAGTTGTATTTGGTAGGCAGAAACTGAAAGAGAGGAAATATAGGGAAGAAAAGAGATGTAGACATTAATATGATATCAGGTCAAAAACTGAAAAACGACAACAAAGCACGTGTTGTAACTCTGAACAAATTTATTGCTTTTTCTCCATCACACACACACAAAATGTGTTTACAAAATAGCTTTGTGTTTTTGTGTTATTGTGATTTCCATTTTTTCAAGTTTGCAATCAAAACAAAAAATATCTAAATGACCACAATGTCAAAAATGAACTGAATAACCCTGCATATGTGTGTATCACACAAGTTAAGCCTGTCAGTTGACAATAACCTGTTCTCTGGTAAATAATATGCAAGGTTTACAATTGTACACATTGGGATAAAATGGGTTAAGGCCTGGACACTTGCCTGGGGATCCCATAGGTCTAGGGATCCAATTCTAATCTATGTACACTATGGTGTGCTTTCAATAAATGAATACTACAGGACTCAGAGCATTGATATACACAGGGGCTTACAGGCTTAGAGGCCTGATTCTGATCTATGTATGCCATGGTTCGTTGTCAATAAACTATATTACAGGACATTATTTACATTTGACGGATATTTGTCTTCATCTTTGTTGTTAACACAACATTTCGGCTGATATACCCTCCAGCCTTCATCAGGTGTCTTGGGGAAATTTCGAACCTGGGTTATCATTATGTCAATAATGTAAATAATGTACATAATTCCTCATTTCTTAAATATAGAACTGTAATATTGGTTTGATCTTCCAAGGGAAATGTTAATGATGCTAAAATGGCCCTGAATACAGGGAAATATCATAACCAATGACTAGTATATTAGTTACAAGGCCATGGGAAATGTTGAAGAAGGAAGCAACCACACAAACATCAAATGGATGGACTGAATTATAAAAGTAACAGAAAGAGTCTAAGCACAACCAACTAGGAAAATAATCCTCTCAACCCTTTAACATTTGTTTTATGTTCAAACCAGCTAGATCCAGTCTTTCACACCTACCCTACAATGTCATTCTAAAAGTAAAAACTCACACCGTTGAAACCTCAAAGCTAAGAGATAATGCATGACTAATTCAAAACAATGTGAAATAAATAAACATTACATTTGACTGAGTAATCTGAATGCTAAAGGTTTAGATGAGATACGGTTTAGGTATTTTACCAGAATAGTCATCTTAGTGACATCATCAGCAGTTAATGAGGGCACTCTGAAAATATCTGAAAATATTTCTAAATATCAAGCTTACTTTTAGGTTTTGGCTTCTGGGGACGTGTAGACACCATTGACGCATAGGTGACTCATTATCATCATCATTGTCATTTAACTTCTGCTTTCCATGCTGGCATGGGTTGGACGGTTTGACTGAGGACTGGTAAGCTAGAAGGCTGCACCAGGCTCCAATCTGATCTGGCAAGGTTTCTACAGTTGGATGTCCTTCCTAATGCCAACCACTCTGAGAGTGTAGTGGGTGCTTTTTACGTGCCACCAGCACGGGGGCCAGTCAGGCCAACTGATTCACATGCCTCACTTCATGTAAGGCAGATGGCCTCCAACATTTGAGCAGATAGCTTCAGACTTTTGAGCAGACAGACTTCTTCTGAACATTCACACAATGTCCTATAAGTAGCTTCTACAGACGTGGCACAGTTTAGTTGACAATTATTAATATTTTTTCATTGTGAATAATCAACACCGAATATATTATGTCTGCCAATAAATATTAAAGTTAAATGTCATGAGTTTGCTTTGGTTACTCTACAAGTAGCTTTCCCTCAACAAAGAAAGATCTAGCAACGATACGATCTCTGTGACGTGAGTGAACAAACGACAACACAGCCTTCAATCTGATTTGGTTGAAGACCCTATGGAAGGCAAAGACAGCAATAGGCATAGACCCAAAGATAGACAGAACAAACTATAGAGGTATTGTTCGGCAATAAAGGATACTATTTGACAATACCTTCTGGGAACCGTTATTAAGCAAAAAAATAAAAATCTTCCTGTCATGTGCTGAGATTGACTCATTTGATTTCTCTTCATACTTTGGTTGATTGGGCTAGTAGACAACTCTCAGGAGCAAAAACCTCTTTGTATTCTGTCTAAAGAAATTCTACCTTTTTACTCTACGTGGTTGAATCGTACATAAACCGTTAATTCGTAAATTTATAAACAAAACCAAGAATGAAGCACGAAGACCAAACCCTGTGTGGCGTGAATGTGCAAATTGTTAAATAAACTACTGTCTCCCTTATAGAAATCTTCCTTATGGCCTTGATTGGGTCACATCGACGATTAAGTAAATAAATAAATAAATAAATAAATAAACAAACGAATAAATAAATAAACAAATGAATAAATGAATAACCTGGTGGTCTACCGTTTCTGTTTTGATTAAGCAATAATACACGTTGCGAAGTGACAGAGGATTATGTAATTTCCATGACGTGTATTTCTTTTATTTTCTTCTTCCTTTTCACTACAGCCCCCGTCTGTCGCCAAGGAGGTCGATAGAGACCTAGAACTACGAGAAAATAAAAAACAATAAAGCCCTCAAAGATAAACAAATAACTCCAGAATCTGGAAAATCGAAGTGACAGAATATGGTGTAGTTTTTCTTCTCCGATCTAATGAAAGACGAGCCTTTAGTTTTTAAATCATTTTTGTTCGTTCGTTTGTTTGTTTAAATAATACAACTCTTTCTTTGTGTCGCGAAGGAGGTCGATACAGAACTGGAACTGCTAGAAACAAAGCCACAAAGACAAACAACCAATTCTAGAATCTGAAAATCGAAGTGCTAGAGGAATGTGTAGGTTTTGTTGTTTTTTTTCTCTCTCGATCTAATCAATGACTAGAGCTTATTCTTTAAACCATCGTCATTATTATTATTATTAGCTTACATACAACCCTCTCAGTCACGAAGGAGGTCGATACATTGCTGGAATTACCAGTAAAACAATAAGACCTTCCAAGACAAACAACCGATTCCTGTATCTGAAAATCGAAAGTGACAAATGATTGCGTAGTTTTTTCGATTTAATCACGAATGAATCTTTAATAAATTTTTATTATCGTGTAACTTTAAATACAGCTCCTTTTGTGTTAGGAAGGAGTTCGCTACGATACAGAGCTGGAACAACCAGTAAAAACAATTGAGCCGTCCAAGACAAACAACCGACTCCAGTGCCTGGGAACCGATTTCGGTAACTGGCGATGACGTCATATCCGCTAGTGTGCCCATTCATGAAATTAGCCATGAATTACTTCCTGTTTGTAAGCAGCATGTGTGTGTGTACAACTAACTTAGATGTTCATGGACCTTCGTCGCTGTCGGCTTGACTCCACGCCAAAATCACCGCCGACTCTCTTGATAGTACCAACTCTTTACCAATTCCATTCTGCTTGTTTATTTCGAACGAAATGTCTGCAGGTATTTCCAAATGTGCGCGAAATTGTACATTCAATATTAATTCATGACCATTCTTCTTTCATGTATTCCAACTTATACATGCACACACACACACATATATATATAGTCATGTTTTTGTGTACATATTCTACGCTTTTATAACCGAATGGAACGTTGACGATTGAAAATTTTGTAAATAGAAAAGCTTTCACCGTATTTTCTATAATCAATATATATGGTGAAAGCTTATAATTCTATTTACAATATATATATATATTTATATATTTATTTGTGGGTGCTGTAGAAATGTGCATAAACAGAAGAATCTGTATAGGGGTCTCTTGCCGTTATCCTTTCAGAATTGTTTCTTTATACAGTTTGAAATGAAAAAAATAAATAAATAACAAACAAGTAAACTCTACACAGACTCATATATAAACATACACACACACACACACACGTGTGTGTGTGGGTTTGTCTATATACACTAATAAAGCTAACAAGGCCGGTTCGTAATGTGGGAAGGTACACGACAACACATTTTATTACTAGCATGTTACATTGCTCATTTAGCCAGTAAGTACATTGTGTGTATGTGTGTTTATATATATATATACACACATATATACACACATATTTTCACACACTTAGTTCCCCACTCTCCGTTCTGATTAATTCTACCATAACATTCATCTGTGTTGTTTGACTGAACTAATATTAAAAACCATGGTACAAAAAACTTCAATTTGATAATTCACATAGTCATACTTTTACACACGCAAACATACATATACCTGTATACATGTATATGTGTGTGTGTACATTGGTGTATATATGCGTTTGGTATTTCTAGTATGCGTTTGTGTATACGTATGTGTTTCCATTTTAGATGTGGTTGTATAATTTGCGTTTATATATGTGCTTTATATAGTTTAGGTGAAAGTGTGTGCGTGTATTATATATCTATATATACACACGCACTCACAGAAACATAAATAAAAGTATACATAAACACATACACATGTAGTGTATATGTGTGTTTGCCCTAATTATATTATCTATCTATCAATGCACACGCACACAGATCTATTATACAGACTCATACAAAAACACAAACATTGCATGTATTATTGGTATATTTATAGTTCCACACCCAGCTCGATTTCGACCTTATTACAGTCAATATACACGTAATTATATATATATGTGTATGTATGTGGTGCCCCACCCCATTAATTTTGTCATGTACCCCTATACACACGTTTGGTCGTTCGTGTTTTCTTATTTAATACAAGAAGAAGAAAAAAAACCCAAGTTGGAAATAAAAGTTTTTTCTCTCATGTTAATTAACATCCAAACTTGCCGTATCAAACTCGTCACATTTCACTTCATTTCTGTGACTAAGATCGACGAGAAATGCATGAATGCCACAAAATCATATTTATTGTGTTTGTTCTCTCCACCCATATCACTTCCATTTTTATAAAATCTCCCTCGTTTTGCATATGTAAAGAATTAAATCAATATTTCTGACTACTTCGCGTAGAACTGTCAAACCGAATTCCTCCGTTTGTCTTTCTTTCTTCCACAACTCATAACATACAAGCATACATATATACATACGTACATATACGCGCTCGTGTATGTGTGTGTGTATATATATATATATATATATATATATATATAGATAGACAGGTGCGTGTATGTATGTACACATGTATATGCATGCATATATATATATATATATGATATATTTATGCCTGTCTGTATGTGTGAGTGCACGCGTGCCTGTGTGTGTGTGTACGTGTGCGCGCGTGGTCTTGTGTGTGTGTGTATGTATAAATTGATAGATATACATATATTTTTGTGTCTGTGTGCGCGCGCGAATTTCTGTTTGTACAGAAATATTTATTAAATAAGAAGAATTATCAATATTGTGCGCCGTTCATGGCACATTAAATTATACAAGCATGTAGTATATATACATACATATATATATATATATATATATACACGCACACACACACATACGCTCGCACACACATTAATGCGAGTATACGTTCATAAATATTACTATATATATATATATATATATATATATATATATATATATATACACACACACTATAACACACAATCATATAACATACTGCCTGTACGTAGACCAAGCCTATGAGCTTTATTTTCACAAAAAACATTTCCTTATTGAACCTGAATAGTCAAGATTAAATACATATTTTGGCAACACACATACATACATGCACACACACACACACACATATATATATATATATACACACGCACTAACAACCTCAGACAAAGACGTTTGCTTTAAATAAAATAGGATAAAATTTTTTTTTAAATTAGGGTGATAGTGGTGGTGGTGGTAGGGAGCGGGTGGTCGTGCTAGAACTAATATTCTATAAATATAAAATGTATTCCAATATTATAGTGTGTTTAGATATTTCAATATCGATCGATATTTTTCCCTGTATGAAGAGATTTTTGAAAGAATTTCATTGCTTTGTTTAAAAGCTTCCTTCTTTTTTAATATTTTTTTTTAGCCTGACAGTGCATTGTTTCCACTACAATCTTGTTGTTCTTATTGTTCTTGTCGTCCTCTGTCATTCATTCTTAATTTTATTTATTTATTTATTTTGTAAATCATATCATTAAATCGTATTTATTTATGGCAAGAATTATTGCATAAAGCTCAAGGAATATCTCTTTTAACTTAACAACGTTGAATGTGTACATCTATGTATATGTAGACAGCAATTCAAGGCTCTTTATATTTTAAGCATGGCTCATATATTTTTTTTAAAAATTGATATTCATATTCTCACTTTATTGCAGTAACGAGAAGCTACTCCCTTATTTATTTATTTATTTATTTTAGAAAAAATTCTAACCATTTTTCTTAGAGTGAGCAGAACACAATTTGATGACGAAATTTACTGCTTCTATGTTGCAATTTACCTAGATACACACCATACATAGGCACACACACATAAATATACATACATATATATATGTGTATATATATATATATATATATATATATACATATAGTACAAAATCAAGTGTTTGATATACCCTTGTGTCAGATGTGTGTTATGATTGCCATATTATGGAGTCAAATACAGGCCTCAAAATTTCCTGCAATCGTCCTCACGGTCAGTGGATTTACACTTGTGGTAAATATTTCTATGCTTTCTTTGTGTGGTACATTTGAGGTCTTTTCTTTTCCAGTTTGTTTAATTCACATAGACATCATCATCACCATCATCATCATCATCATCATCATCATTATATATAAAATCATAGCACCGGCTACTTGTTGAGCTGTCTTTAGATTAACTAAGATTGTACTATCTAAGTTCATATACATTTTATACACACACACACACACACTGCTCTCATATGTAACATTTATCTCACTTTCAGTTTTTCCATGCTTTCAAGGATTAAATAGAATATCTGTTTATCTATCCATCCACCCACCTATCTATCTATCTATCTGTCTACCTATCTATCTGTCTCTCTATCTGTCTATACCTATCTATCTATCTACATATCTATCTGTCTATCTATCTACCTACCTACCTACCTACCTACCTACCTATCTACCTACCTGTGTGTCTGTCTATCTGCAGGCATGGCTGTGTGGTAAGAAGTTTACTTCCCAATCCCATAGTTCCAGGTTCAGTCTCACCTCATATCACTTTGGACAAGTGTCTTCTACTACAGCCTTAGGCTTACCAAAGCATTGTCAATGGGTTTGGTGGATGGAAACTGAAGATAAACCTGCCGTGTGTATATATATATATATATATATATATATATATATATATATATACATATATACACATATATATATACTCCTATAATGATGTGCAAGTATGTGATACACACACACAGAATGACAAGAGTGTGCTGTGTCATTAAAAGATTTGCTTAGCAACCATATATTCCCAGGTTTATCCCACTCCACAGCACCTCAGGTTGAAAAATTCCTTGTTAGTGGAATTTAATAGATGGAAACTGTGCAGAAATCTCTTGTGTATAAGTATATATATATATATATATATATATATATATATATATGTGTGTGTGTTTGTGTCCTTTTATCTCTTTTAGCTGTCTAAGAAACTAACATTGACAAAATATATGCCATTTTGGAATAAGCTCTGGAGTCTATGATTGACTAAACACTTGCTGCTTGTGCTCCAGCATGGCTACTCTCTTACGGTGAGTGTCTATAAAAGAGTAAATCCTTCATACATAATACACAATGAATTGACAGAATGGTTTCAGTGTTGGAGAGAATGCTTTGTTGTATTACTTCAGACTCTCTCTGCTCTAAGTTCAAATCCAGCTGAGGTTAGCTTTGCCTTTTCATTCTTTCAGGGTCAATAAAGTAGTACCAGGGTAGTGGTAGTGGTGGATTGTATGAATGTCAGACTGGATGCCTCATGGTATTTGTTACAACCCTTGCCACGGCCTACTTTAGTGAGAAACTCAATCCATCTTCCAGTTTAACGCTGCCACCAGGCACCTGGGGTATCTTTAGTGGGGTCCACTCTATTGTAAGCATTCAGGCAAACTTTCAGGTTTAGAAATCCCTCCTTCCCTCTGTCCTGTTTGTGTCAGAGGCCCTGTCGTGTGCAGTGCTTTCCCTCTTGAGTTAAAAAGGTAAACACATCACATCTGTACATTTTCTCCCTCTCATACCATACCTTTCTAACCAGCCATCACTTTCCCCATATACTCTTGTAAACTCTAACCACCTAATCTATCTGTTTTTCTCTCCCCTGATCACTTCTGCTCACCTTAAGGGTCACTTTAAGGGTCCTGCCACTTCACCATCACTACTTTTTATCTCTCTTTCCAGTTCTACTCCAGCTATGTCCCTTCTCTCTCTTAAAAGTAGCCTTGTCGCTTTTCTACAAGACACCTGTTCTGTTCTAGACCTTGTTCTCTTAATCCCTCATCCCATAGCATAAAGCCACTTTCCTCTCTACTGTAGCCCCTCTCAGTTGAAGGGGATTGTTGTCTTGCAGGCTGCATGGTGACCTCACTAGTGTTGGTGCCATGGAAAAAAAAAAGACTCCCAAAACATCCAGTACATGCTGTAAAGTGGTTGATGCTAAGAGGGGCATGCACCCTTGTCTAGACATCCTGTGATGGCTGTAAATGAGCAGCATTGTTATATGAGTGAGGTTGTTTGTTTCTAGTCACCCATGAAAAACATGCTTGGCCATGGTGAAGTATTACCTGGCTTGGAACCAAGTAGGGTTGGTGACAGGAAGAATATCTGGCTGGAGAAAATCTGCCTCAACAAATTCCGTTTGGTTCACACAAGAATGGTAAAGTTGACATGATGACAATACATGTATGTTTGTGTCTCTCTCTGTCTTGTCATTGAGTGATGGCTGTAATCGAGTATCACTGTTATAAAGGTGGTATCATTTGTTTTTAGTCCTTGAAAACATGTCTAGTCAAAGGGAAGCATCACCTGGCTCGTTAACAGGTGAGAATTGGCAACAGGAAAGGCATGTGGCCATAGAAATTCTACTTTGGTGAATTCCATCTGACTCGTGCAAGCATGGAGAATTGGATTTTAAGACAACAAATATTGTTTTAATGATTTTGACAGACATGGGAGACAATTCCAGGCATGTTTTAGTCTCGACAAACCTCTTCTGTGAAGTACAGACTTCGTTTTTATTTATTTGTTTTTTTTTCCATATCTTGCAAAAGTAATTATGAAAGAATCATAAAGATGGACAATATCGTTCAAGATTTTTTTTTATCAAAGTAGTGATTCTCTCATTGCTTCTATGGCAAGTGAAAGTGAAGTTTGTTTTTGCTGAAGATGTGTAATAAGGCTGGAACATGTTTGTAATTGTCCCCTATACTTAGCAAAATAATATCAATCATTAAGCTTACTTGAGAACTCCCTAGAGACATTCATACTTTTACTAGCAGTTGAGAAAAGATGGCTTGTTTTGTAACCTCAGTTCAGTGCTGATCAAGCAGACCTATGGTCAAAGGCAATCCAGCCATGTCCATCCTGTCTATTTTTTAGATTGTGCATCTACATTATACAATGTGTGTTCTTTGTTAGTTGTAAGATAATAGAGTGTAATTTGAGGGAGATTTGACTGCTATTTTTAGCAGATTGAGCTTGTGGTTTACAGTAGCTTTAACTAGTGATTAAAAGTAGAAAAAGGGTGCTAATCTATTTACAGGCCTTCATCCTAGTTATATTGTTGAGATTCTAAAGAGTTTCATTAGTTTTATGTTGAAATATTTCCTAATTGTGAAGAGACAGAATTAACCCTTTTGATAGCAACCCACTTATGACCACCTCTGGTTATATGATACAAACTTCTTGTTTTAAACTGATCCAAACAAAGGCAGTGTATATTTCAATACTAATATGGTAACAAAAGTGTTAAAGTAATCTAAATTAAAACCTTCCATCAAAATTTCATGTTAATTTATGTTCCAAACACTAGCTTAACGAATTGTTTTACTAAATGCTTCATCATCATCATCATCATCATCGTTTAACGTCCGCTTTCCATGCTAGCATGGGTTGGACGATTTGACTGAGGACTGGAGAACCATATGGCTACACCAGGCTCCAATCTGATTTGGCAGAGTTTCTACAGCTGGATGCCCTTCCTAACGCCAACCACTCCGAGAGTGTAGTGGGTGCTTTTGTGTGCCACTGGCACGAAGGCCAGTCAGGTGGTACTGGCAATGGTCACGCTCAAAATGGTGTTTTTTACGTGCCACCTATACAGGAGCCAGTCCAGTGGCACTGGCAACGATCTCACTCAAATGTCTTTTCACGTGCCACCGGCACAAGTTCCAGGAAGGCAACTGAAACAAATGCAGTATATGGTAACAAAAAGGTTAAAGTGTTCTAAATTAAAATGTTCCATCAAAATCTCATATGTTCTAAGTACCAACTTACTAATAAGTTATTCTACTAAATTCTTCATAATTGTCCACATTAATCGAAGCTATGGCGGTGCTTTTCAGTAGAAACATGGTAACAAAAGGGTTAAATTAATCTTGATTAAAACTTTCCTTCAAAATTTTGTGTTGACTTATATTCCAAGCATCAATTTAATAATGACAACTACTTAACTAACTTCTTTATTTTCTAAATTATTTGAATCAAAGACATTGTATTTCAACTTAAATATTCTGAAAGGTATTTCTGGTAGTAAACGAGTTAAGTCTTTTTATGTTGCCATAGCAATGTTATGAATTTTCTTTCATAAATAGACAAGTAAGTTTAAAAAAAACAAAAAAGAAGTTTTATTTGATTGTCAAAGACATATTACATTCCCAAAATTTGTAGTTTAAAATAATAGGTTTATGTGTATGTGTATGAAGGATCTATATTTTAAATTTGTATACAATGTGCTAAAAGGAGGGAAAGAAAAAAATATACTAAGATGGTAAAAAAGATTGACAAATAAAATTCTAAACAAACATCGAGTTGTTTAAAATTAGTCGGACAATAGATTTTTTAAAGAAAAAATATAATAATGTTCTTAACTATTCCTAGCCTCAGCTGTCTTTCTTTCAGAACATTCCTGATATACAGACACACACACGTGTGTATGTATGTATATATATATATATATATATATATATATATATATATATATATATATATATATATATATGCATATACATGTGTATATATGTATATGTATATATATATATGCCTATAAATGTGTATATATATATATATATTATATATATATATATATATATGCATATACATGTGTACATATGTATATATATATATGCATATACATGTGTACATATATATATATACATACACACATACATATATATATACATATACATACATATATATACACACACATATAAATATACATATATATATATATCATCATCATCATCATCATGATATACGCATACATAGTTATACACACACACACACAAATGAAATATAGAAATGAAATACGATATTGATCCAGTCTTCCATGTAAGAATTTCAAGAGATTGTGAGTTCTAGCTTGTAATAGTTATTCGTTTATTTATTTTTAGGGTTCCTTCTAAGAATTCTTGGTGTGTTTTGGTTTTGTTTTTGCTTTTGCTTCTTTTAAAATTATGTTTTTGTCTTTTAGTGTTTGCGTTATGGTGGTGGTGTTGAGGATCAGTAATTTTGTTGTGTTGCGTAGTTGTTGGAGTAAGGTGTTGGGGGAAGGTCCTTGTCGAAGGGAGCAGTCAGATGTAGTAGTGAACAGGGGTTGATAGATAGATGTTGGATGCTAAGGGAACAGAAAAGGGAGGGGTGGTGGATTGTATTATATGCATTCAGAGAGGAAGGATGGAATTTTATAGAAAGATTCAAAGTAGGGTGGTGGTTGTGGTGATGGTGAGGATGATTGTGATAATGGTGGCAGCAGTGTGTCTTGTCAGATGGTATGAATATCTTGTTGGAATCTTACATGAAGTTTAACCCTTTCAATACTAACCGGGTTGAAACTGCTTCTGGCTCTCTAGTATAAATGTCTTGTTGTCAAAAGTTCTGGATTAAAAGCTTCCACCAAACCTTAGTCACAATTTATGTTCCTAACATCAGCTTAATGATGACTAAGTCATTTTACTAAAAAAAAGCACCATCTGATCGTGGTCGATGCCACCTCCACTGGCCCCTGTGCCGGTGGCACGTAAAAAGCACCCACTACACTCTGAGTGGTTGGTGTTAGGAAGGGCATCTAGCTGTAGAAACATTGCCAGATCAGATTGGGGCCTGGTGCAGCCTCCTGGCTTCCCAGACCTCAATCGAACCAGCATGGAAAACAGATGTTAAACGATGATGATGATGATATAAACACATGCATATATACATACATATGTGTGTGTGTGTGTTAGTCAAGGTATAAGGAGTCCCCTTGATTTTTTTAAAGTCTTTGCCCTGCACCTTCCCTAATCTGTCATGAATGAACATCTTTGAACCTTGATCAGAGAAGAGAAAATCAGCGCCTTAATCTAAATGCTTGCAACTAAATTAATTTCTCTCGAAGCACTCAAGGACCTGTTAATGGTGGTGGTTGTGGCTGTTACTGCTGCCTGTTAAAATCTACCACACACAATTATTACAACATTGTATAGAATATAATAAATAAACAGGTCTTCAATTAAGAGTGTAGATAATTTGTTGAACTTTGAAACCACTATTAATTAAGGAGCTGAAAGTGTGTATGTGTGTGTGTGTGTGTGTGATAGGGAGGTGTTGAATTTCTAAGCTAAAATCACGAGTATGAATTTTGTCAATTAATGGGTTGTTTTTTTTTTTGTTACCTAATCAACACAAACCACACCTAAGTTTAATTAATAACACAGTAGTAACTAGTAACATCTCTTCATTCAGTCAAATTGATAACAACTAATAGTAATGGATGTAATGCTTTGTTTATCTGAAGGAGTATGGTACACTTTCATCAATGACAGGTAATCTCTTGATTATAATCTATAACTAAGGTTGCCTAGAAAACAATAATGAGGAGGTTCAAGACTGTTGCTACTCGTCCCTTTTTCTTCACAGATCTGTGCTTATAATGTCTAACTTCATATAAACACGGTTTCAGATAAAATGCTTAAATAGTGTTGACTGTTAATTCTGCCATGAAGTGATTTATAGAATCATGTGAATTACATCCCTGTAGCTTAGCAGTGCAGCAAAAGAGACTGATAAAATAAGCACCGACCTTAGGAATAAGCCCTGGGGTCAATTTGTTTGATTAAAATTTTTCAAGGTGGTGCTCCAGCATGGCTGCAGTCTGATGGACCAAAACAAGTAAAAGAATATATATATGTGTATGTGATGTATATGTGTGTATATGTATACACACACTTAGAGATAGATATGTGTCTGTTTATATATGATGATGCAATTTAATTAAAAAGTCTTACATTTCTTTGAAGGAGTGTTGACCATGTGGAGTGTCTGTATAGATGTGTATTGTGATTTTAAAGCAAAGAAATGGTTCGTTCCTCATGAAGAATTGCCTCGTCAAAGAACAGTACCGTTTCTTCATAAATGTTGCCTTATTTTTAAATGCTAGAATTTTAATGAGTTCATCTTTCAAAGACTGGGAGAATATTCCAGATAATTGTTAGTGTGTGCTTGTGATATGAGGTTACTCAGTTATGATGTAATAACAGGAACAGATTGTGTAATTTGTGAATGAGAACAATTGTGTGTGTGTGTGTGTGTGTGTAAATATGATTAAGAGAAAAACAAAAACAAGGACAGTGAGAAAGGAAGGGAGTGTGTGTCATTTGTAGGAGGGAAGGGAGGAGGAGGTGAAAACTGAGAGAGAGATAAGAAAATTGATAGAGTAATTATGAGAATGCGATAATGGTGATTACATGGGGGGAAGATTGAGGGGAGTTTTCAGAAACTAAGCAGTAAGTAGAAGAAAGGGAAAGTGGAGGTGGGAGTGGGGAGAAAAGAAAGAAGTTTGCTCCCCAGTCACACGGTTTCAGGTTCAGTCCCACTGCTTGGCATCTCAAGGGACTTCTGTTATAGCCCCCAGGCCAACCAAAACCTTATGAATAGATTTAAGACAGATATGGAAAGAATTCTGTCATTACACACACACACACACACACACACACACACATACATACACACGACTTACTGTTTAACCAAGTTTAACAAACAATCAATTAGTTTGTTGGATCCAATTGATCGGTAATGGATTAGAAGTGAACCAGTGCATGTATTATTAATATTGGCATAATGACTTACCCTAGACACAACAAAATTTGTTTCAACACACAAATCCACATAAAGAATCTTGTAAGCCAGAGACAAAAATGAAATATATACACACGTATATAAATAACATTTTTTTAATCTTTTACTTGTTTAGTTTATCCTTAGGCTGCCGCCATGCTGGGAACTGCTTTGAAGAATTGACCCCAGTACATATATTTTTTAAAACCTGGTACTTTACAAGAATGTAAACACACAGCTAGCATGGGTTGGACGATTTGACTGAAATCTAATAAGCCGGGAGGCTGCAGCAGGCTCCAATCTGATTTGGTAAGGTTTCTACTGCAGGATGCCCTTCCTAACGCCAACCACTCCGAGAGTGTAGTGGGTGCTTTTTATGTGCCACAAGCATGGGTACCAGTCAGGCAGCACGGGTGCCAGTCAGGCGCCACTGGCATCGACCACGCTCTGTCTGTCAATATCTTTATCTGTCAATATGTCTATCTATCTGTTAATACATTTGTCTATCTCTCTGCCTATTTATCAGTCCATCTCTCTGCCTATCTATCTGTCTATCTATCTCTCTGCCTATCTATCTCTCTGCCTATCTCTCTCTCTCTCTCTCTCTATCTATCTATCTTTCTGCCTATCTAATGTCTATCTGTCTGTCTGTCTGTCTCTCTCTCTCTGCCTATCTATCTGTCTATCTTTCTGCTTATCTTTCTTTCTGCCTATCTAAATTTCTGCCTATCTATCTGCTTCTCTCTTTACACTGTCCTCTTTATTCTATGTTTATAATTGGAACAAAACAGTGTCACTAATTCACGCTTGCTGGTGCTGTTCGCTATATCTAGTTCAACATTTTTACTTATTGGTGGGTGGGATCACAGAGCACTGAAAAAAAAAAGTCATGATGAAGGTGGTGGTGGTGGTGTTGATTGTGACTGGGGTAGAGTTGTCGGTTGCGCAATATTAGGAGTGGTGTTGATGGGCTGGGGGTATTAGAGAGAAAATAAAATAGAGTAAGACCAGTCATCCATTGATGTTGTTGTTTAGTCTCACCCACCATCTGCCCCACTTTGTGTAGGTGTGAAGTGGCTGGGGGCGGCCCTGTGATCAAAGCCCTTCCCCTCTGCGACTATTTTGCCCTTACTGTGTGAACGGAAATTCAAGACCACATTATCTAGAAGGCACAGTTTCTTTTTTTTTTTTTTTTGAAGGTTTTTGGGTATGATTCAAGGAAGATTTGGTTGCTATTTCTAGAACCACGTAGAGGTTCCCTAGTGAATGAAATATGTAATCAGGGTAGGCTGGCAAGAGGGGGCTGTACCTTGAAATGATGAAATGTGTCCTATTTAGCCCATCCTAAAATGCCTCATACCCAAAACAGCAATACAAAAACCCCTTATTTAATGGCAATAAAGCGCATAGCAACAACTATTGTAATGCGCCTAATGGGGGACACAATGAGTATAGATTCATCAGCAGGTTCTGATAGCTTCTCAATAATTCAATTAAAAACATTAACAGAAAATCCTTAGTCAGCCTTTTTCTTACCCAACCTCCCTGAGCTGCCCCTAATTCTATGAAAGAAAGTCCCTGTTTTAAAGTGATCTGAATTTAAACCTGCCATCAAATTTTTATTGTAATTTATATTACAAACACCAGCTTAGTAGTGACTGTTATTTCAATGAGTTCTTCGTTATTTACAAAATTAATTGATACAAATGGTTTTGTATTTCAACAGAAATGTGGCAATATAAGGGTTTTCCACATTATTGTGCATTGGACAAGACTTCTAGTGTTTTTACTTTTGGCAAATGTTCTTCCTTATATCAGCCCTTTTGGTTACTCTTTTACAACATGCAGAGATATGTTGTAACGTCTGAAAATGAGGATATGCATAGCATGTGTGTGTGTGTGCATAAATTATTAGAAACTTTTTTTGATACAATTGCAATATTTTCTGGAAAAAGATTTTCTTAAATCAAAAATTGGGGATTTAAAAGAAAAAAAAAAAGCAGCAGAAAGCGCTTACACAAAAGCTTCCTTCCATAAAGGTCTGTGTATCAGCTATATTTAACAAAAAAAAAAAAAATTTTTTTGTATATATTTTAGTTGTTTCTGTCTTTGACTGTGGCCATGCTGGGGCACTGCTATGAAAGGTTTAGTTAAACAAATTCACTTCTGTCTTTACTTTTCAAAACCTGGTACTTGTTCCAATAGTCTCCTTTTGCCAAATTGCTAAGTTACAGGGACAAACCAACACTGGCTGTCAAGTGGTGGTGAGGGACAAACACAAAAACACATACACACACATGCAATGGGCTTCTTTCAGTTTCCTCTACTGAAACCATTCATATAATTAAGTTTTAATTCAAGAAAATCTTGTTTTCAAATATGTGAGTGCATATATTTATTCCCATCACATACGATAATATTGGTCCTGTAATAAATATACTCGTTCCACTCCCAACTTCACAGTTGAGTGATGGACAATAAAATGGTTGGGTGGACAGCCGCAACACTAAATGCAATGACAAATAAACCGTTTCATCCATTGAAACATGCAAAAAAGAAAAGAAAAGAAAAACACAGACGTTTGTAAAACATGAAAAGAAATAGCAAATTTGCACCAAAGTTACAATCTAAATTTTCAGATAGAGATCAAGCTAAAGCAGTTAGAAGGGTTTTGTGAACTTAATGGAAGTAAATTAGATCTTTCGTTTTGTTTGCTAAAGGTATTTGCTTTCTATATCTGAAAAAGAAACTGAATTATCTACTGGCAGTCATATCTATTGAACAAAACCATTTAATGTGTGGCTGTGTTTGTTGGATCAACATTGAAAAACAAGTTCGACAGGTTTCAGATGCATGTAACCATCACACACATTTGTGCATGTTGCTGATTTATGGGTTATGCAACACAAATCAGATTGACATGGTCACACTCGCAAATATACAAGCGCTCACAAGCTTATATTGCTTGATATGCTAGAAATAGCAGTCAAATCTCAATCATATTCTTTAGAAAGAGCATATTGGATAATGTAGATCTAGACTTAGAATGTTAGGATGGTCATATCTGGAATGCGTTTGATCATAAGTCTGCTTGATCCTTTAGCATTAAGATTACTCTGTCAAGTGTAATGCATTGCATATTTATTCACATTGTCTTGAATTCATTACACATTATCTTATAGCTTCAAGATTTCAATAATGTGAGTGTGTATTCTAAGAGTGACATTGTTGGGTAGGTGTGAAAGGCTGGATCTAGTCAGTTTGAACATAAAACAGGGAGAATATTTTGGATCAAATATGGCTGGATTAAATGCTAAAGGGTTATTCATAAGTAACCAGAGGCTAAGCAATATAGCTCCTTCATGAATAATAATAATAATAATAATAATAAAATAAATAAATACCCTGATGCAGTACCAGGCAGTGGCTCTCATGGCTTCTGATCTTAGCTGATTGGAAGTGTTATCATGTACATTGTTTTATCTTAACTGATGCATGGAAACCTTAAGCAAGAAACTGAGTCACTAATTATAGCTGCTCAGAAAGAAGCCATTAAAGACAAGAATTGACAAAACTCAGTCAGAGAGCAAACACAGAATCTGTGGAAAAGGAGATAATAGTGTTAACTATTTCTTAAGCGAATGCAGTAAGCTAGCACAAAAAGAGTGTAAGTGTTGGTCAGATTGTTGGTAAAAAAGTGCATTGGAGTGTTAGTCAAGTGTGTGGATCAAAGTGATGTGTGGATGAAAAATAACAACAAAAAAAAAATTAAAAAGCAAATTTGATTTTTGTTTTTTTCTAATGTATTTTATTTTGAATACGAGTTTTATCTCTTATCTATTTTCTTTCTGCAGGGACTCATCGTACCGGTAGGTGTATCCTAGGTGTGAAGCTAGTCCAGGGTTCTCCTACGAACCTTTGTTTGGGTGTGGTTTCCTTGCCAGAGTTTATGCTGGCTGGACACTCAGTGAATAATTTACGGACACAATTGAGCCGACAGCTACAGAAATATTTGCCTTCCAATTTTACTTTCCGCACCAGAAAAGGGTAAGTTTTTTATTTTCGGTTTTCAACCCTTTAACATTCAGATTACTCTGTCGAATATAATCCTTATTTATTCACATTGTTTTGAATTATGAGTTACCATGTAGCTTCGAGATTTCAATAATGTGATAGTTTATTTTTTGAATGACATATTTTTAATTTTTAATCTTTAATGCTTAATTGTATTGCTTATTTTTTTAAAGGGATGTAAAATTAGATATATAATATTTTGAAAAAGAACCTGAAGATGTGTTGGAATAATTGTATATCTGACGATTGCATATATGTATTTATATATGTATACATATATATGTATACATATATATGTATACAGTTGTGTACATGTATATATATTGTAATCTTCCAATATTGAAACACGCGCAGTTCTTTCATATTTAATAAATTTTAGTATTAACTAAAGTAGGATATAATTAATGAAGTATATAATATACCCTGCTGGTAATTTTGGTTATATCATTTAAGTATTATTTCGTGATGTGAAAACTGATACCATGAGTTTACTTTCAGATATACTCATTAGGTTATTTTTTGTATTATCTGAAATAGAACACCCGCATATCGATTAATCCCATAAAATTGAATTAATATATATACACCTAGTACTAATACACCTGTTCATACACCTGTCTTCATCTTTTGTTTTTCTATGAATTATATATATATGTATATATATAAAATTAAGGAGAGGAGAAAACAAATTCAAAGGCCGATGTATATATTCATTCAATCCATATTAACAAAATTCTCCATGGTATACAAAGTACATACATAGATGCATTCATCTATATGATATATAAAAAATTTCTAAGAATTTATGAATACATACATATACATGAAAATTTATGAATATATAAAAATTCATACACATATGAAAATTTATAAACACATAAAAATTCATAAATATAAATATATAAAAAATTGTAAGTCCATAAATGTACTTGCGAAGTCTGTATGAAGAGGATGATAAAGCAGATATATATATATATATATATGGCTGGTGTCACATTAAAAATATTGGTGTTGTGACACATAAAAAGCGCACAATACATTCTGTGGAGTGTCTGGTGTTAGGGAGGGCATTCAGCTGTAGAAACCAGCCAGAACAGCCAATGGAGCTTGGTGTGGTCCCCTAACCTTACCAGCTCTGGTCAACCTGCTAACCCATACCAGCATGGAAAACAGACATCAAATAATAATAATAATGATAATAATAATGATGATGATGGTGATGATATATTATATATACTGTCTATTTTCCCTATGAAGTGGTTGCCAGGATCCAAAACTTATTTTCTGTGTTGACCATTTTTGCATAATTAATTTATGGCAGCAATATAAACCAAAGGGAGTTAATTCATTAACATATTTCTCCTTCAATTGGTTTGTATTCTTCTTTGCTTTCATTATCTTCCTTTTCTTCCAATATCTGAATCATTTCACACAATTTATTATTATTATTATTTTGTTTTTTGTATCCTCAGACAAAATCAATAATACTGTTATGGTTGTTATGTAAGACAAACAACTCAATACTATATAACACTCACCCTCATATTCTATACAAATTATTTAAAAACCTTTTGTTACCATATTCTTGTTGAAATAACATTTTTGTTTCGATTAATTTTGGAAACAAGGAAGAATTTAATAAAATGACTTTGGTCATTACTGAGCTGGTGTTTTGAACATAAACTAAAATGAAATTTTGATGGAAAATTTAATCTCATCTCATCTAGGTTGTCCCATAGGATGCCCCTTTCCTGGGGTTTCGGTTGCACATACTATAGGAGTCACAGGGCACTGCTCCATGTGGTCCCACAGTTTCCATTTAACTAGGAATATTAGGGTCTCATCCATTGTCTTGTATTCAAGATCCTCTGCATGACATCCTGCTAGTTCAAAGCCAGGAATCTGACCTGTTAGGTCCTGCCGATAACTAAATCCACGCCCTGCTGCCGATGCTTTGATTTATTGTCATTAGGGGTTTGTCTGTCCCCTACCCTTCAACCTGTCTGGCCTGGTAAGACCTTCTTGAAGATTTCTCTCCCTCCAGCATAGCTCTCCGGGTCAATGGAGCACACGGGCACTTCACCACAAGGTACTTGTTGAATTAACCACTGGCTACAAAGTAGTTCTTCTGCCCTTTGACGGGTCTTATTTTTCGTCCTGCAGGATGTCCAATAATTACCCTCCTCACCAAGCAAGCTTGATGGGGGTCGCCAGTTTAGTCGCTAACGACCCGACCATGCAACAGGTTGTTCTGGGTTACATGTTAACAGTGGCACTCAAGAGTGACCTGGCAATAATTTAAATTTCACTCATTTTAAACCCTAACCCTTTCCCTATTACCTCTCTCTCTCTCTTTCCTCTATTTACAGATGGCCAGTATTAATTGAACAAGAAAAAGATGTTCCCATCGAAGAAATCATTTCAGAAGATGCTTGTGTTTATATTGAAAGATATTTTGGTAAGTTCTCGATTGCATTGGGTTATTATTATTGTTGTTTTAGAAATGAGGACACATATCTATCCAATGTAAATAATGTAAATAATATTATTGTTGTTGTTGTTTAGTCTATGATCAACTATGGTCAAGGTTTCTTCCTCATGAGAATTTTTGCCTGTAGTATAACCAAGACTGTGTTACCTAGATGTAACAGACCTGCAATCAGAGCCGTTCCGGCTGTGGCTATCCTGTAAGTTTTTCTTCATTGGCTTGATTACTTTTCACTCAGTTAATTTGCATAAGTTTCTAAATATTCAGGAACGGTGAAAAAATAATTATCTTTTATCTTTTCAGTTATTGCAGTGTGCTCCTGCTGGGCCACAGCATTGACTTAAAAAACACTAATGTCCAACTTGGAAGCGTTTTGTTAACCTATTTTAATTTCTGTCTCTTTTAGGGATGCCCAGAATTGGTATAATGACCCAGAAAGGTGAGGGATTAGGTTACCTTTTGGCAGAATACACTTTACCCTTATTAAAACTCCGAGATTTGCTAATTGAACAGGTACGTATGGGTTCTTCTTTCTCTTTTTTCAGTTCTAGCATTTATCTTGCTTCTAATACAAGGTCTTCATTTGCATTCATGTATATTGGTTCTCCTGAGTTGTTCTTCCAAATGACCAATACCTCTGTTGTACATTGGTGACTTATCACTATTAGTCGGGTCTTGAAGGTCCTTTGAGCATCAGACAGTGAGGGAGCTCCACTTGACATGGTCACAAACCCTGTCATGACCCTCTTTCTCCACACCCTTCTAGTATTTGTCCCTAGACAGCATCTGTTATGGATGTGCTGTATTTAAAAATACAATATACATTGGTGGGAGATGAAAAATTTCTAGGGTTTTTGTCTTTCCTCTCTTAGTTGTTAATGAAGTTTTCTCTTTTTGTTTTGACAGAGAATAGTAAACAATGTTTTACCATTCCTTTTCTTGACTTCAAATGGTTGGCCAGTCAGTTTTATACAAGAACAGTTTCTGCAAGTGATGGATGTCCTCAACAACTCCTCAATCTGTATTATGGACGACCCACCAACCAACTGTGCACTCTTAGATAGCATCATGGACAATTTACCCTCGCGCAAACGGAAACAGTAAGTCTTTTTTTAATCCTTTCTCCCCACCCTCTCCCAAGATGCCATCCCTCTGAAATTTTCTTCCGGCCCATATTTTTTTTCCTGCAAGTGTTGATTTGTAGCTGTTCACTATGAATGTTTGTGTTTAATAATAGCTGCTTTACTGTCCACTTGTCCAAGCTTGCATGGGCCAGACAAATTTCAATGACTGGATAGCCGCTCCTGTCCTGAACCCACACCAGTGGTCAAGCATGTTTTTTATCAATGAAAATTGGAAATGATTGATGCTCATTTACAGCCATCACTCAATGTCAAGACAAGGACAGATACATGTATACACATATATATATCTATTATGTGTGTGTGTGTGTATGTATATATATATATATATATATATATATATACATATATCGTTGGCAAAACATAAATCGAAAAAGAAGCACACACTAAGTTATAGAGCAGAATATTATATAAATAAAGTTAAATAAGGCCAGTTTATGGGATTACCCTGGGTTTCATGTCCATAAAATGCTTAGCTTTATAGCTATCATCAGATCCCGAATCTGTTGTTTATGGCCTCTCAAGGAAGTGGTCTCTCTAATAGTGAGGAAAAGACCTCACAATTCAATGTCATCAATAGGGGATTGTCTCCCTTTGGCTATCGATTGTAAGTGATCCCGTTACCTTGTGGGTTCCAATAGGCCAGCAGGAATTTCCTGGAATGTGAGCATGGTCTAAAGATCTCTATTCTGGAGTTAAGGATGTTGCCCATTCTGAAATCTACACAGCCTTGGCTTTTTATCTCATTACGAAAAGTAAATCTTTATATATATATATATATATATATATATATATATACACACACACACACACACACACACACACACACACACACACGTACACATATATGATAGGCTTCCTTCAGTTTCCATCTACCAAATCCATTCACATGACTTTGGTTAGCTTGGGGCTATAATAGGAGGCACTTGCCCAAGGTGCCTTGCTTTGGGACTGAACCTGAAGCCATATGGTTGGGAAGCATGCTTCTTAACCCACATAGCCTTGCCTGCATCCAATATTTAAAATCTTTATTCAAATTACATTTAAAATTTTCAACTAAATTAATTTGCTTTTCGTTCTGAATTGTTTAATTTCTGTTTCATTTACAAATTATTATGGAATATTATTTTCAAATAATCAGAGAATTTCCATTTTATTTCTCTGTCTTTTTCTGTCTTTTAGTTCCAATTTACTTATAATTTCTGTCACTTTTCTTTCAATTCTGTTTTTAGTTCCAAATCTGCTGATAACAATTGCGAAGAGATTTCTGCCAAGTCTATGAATACCGTCACAACTGGGAATGCCAAGCAAATTCTTATCAGTTATGTCCGTGCTGAGGCTGCCCAAGTCGCTATCAGCCTCAAACAAGAACTCACTGCACTCAACATTAGCGTATTTTTGGTAAGAATTTATTTTCTAAAATCTTGTTTTTTTTTGAAAATTTCTCCCTTCTGTTGTCTCCATTCCCTTCTTTCCATTCTAGCATCATCATCATCATCATCATCATCATAATGTCCACTTGAATCAGATTTGAGAGTGAATCAGATTTGAGAGTGAATCAGATTTGAGAGTGATTTTCTGCAGTTGGATACATTTCCTTTCACTAATCCTCAACCGTTTCTAAGCAAAGCAACATTTCCCCTTTGCCCAGACAATGCGTTCTTCGTTCATCACAGAATGGCAATGAACTGCATCACTTGTGTGATGGTGACACTCGTTTACAGCTGCACGCACACACACACACACACACACCCACACACACACTATAACCTTTCATCATCTGACACAAGACCACCTCCTCCAATGCCCCCTCCCCTCTTGAAAGTATTTTTTTTGTCTTGCAAGTACTTGGTGACCCTGTCAGTGCAGGTGCTACTTAAAAGCACCCAGTCATCATCATCATCGTCGTTTAACGTCCGCTTTCCATGCTAGCATGGGTTGGACGATTTGACTGAGGACTGGTGAAACCAGATGGCCACACCAGGCTCCAATCTGATTTGGCAGAGTTTCTACAGCTGGATGCCCTTCCTAACGCCAACCACTCAGAGAGTGTAGTGGGTGCTTTTACGTGTCACCCGCACGAAGGCCAGTCAGGCGGTACTGGCAATATAGATACATACACATATATATATATATATATATATATATATATACATATATTAAAGTGGTTGGTGTTTGGAAGGGCATCCAGCTATAAAAACCTTGCCAAATATGAACCCATTTTGTTATTCTCCTGATAGTAATTTTGTGCTTCATTTCTTTCTTTACCCTCCCCTCTGCCAGGATGTGGATGAAATCAAGACTGGTGCTGATTGGCAGGATTCCTTAAACCATGCAGTGAGCAACTGTGAAATATTTATACCCCTCATCACCCAACGTTATGGTCTGACACGCTGGAGCAACCGAGAGGTAAATAATACTTGGCATCATTTTTGGTTTAACTCTCTTTTTTTTGTTTAGGAATGGTGAATCTCAATGCAAATGTAGCTGTAAATAATAGCATGTAAATATTGGGTTAAAAGTGTCCCCCCCCCCCTATGGATTGGCTGTAGTTCCCAGAAAAGGAGGCCCAGAAAACTAATTAATGATTATGTTAATGATTCTTAATAATTTTACCTTATTTTATTTTATTTCAGGTGAAACTTGCTGATATTTTAGGAAAATTTATGCTTCCTATCAATTTTTTATCTGAGTGGCCGCCAAGCTGTTTGGCAATTCAGTTGGCAACAACTCAGTATATTAATGGAACTCGACAATCAGCATGTAAGTAATTCTGTCTGTGAGACCATCGGTCTGTCTGTTCATCTGTTAGTCTCACTGTTTTGTCTGTTTCACTGTTCGCCTGTTGGTCTCTCTATTCATCCGTCTGTTTGCCCGTTGGTCCCACTGTTTGTCTGTCAGTTTCACTCTTCATCCATCTGTCTCTCTGTTTGTCCATTGGTCTGTCTGTTAGTCCATCGGTCTGTCTGTTAGTCCATCGGTCTGTCTGTTAGTCCATCGGTCTGTCTGTTAGTCCATCGGTCTGTCTGTTAGTCCATCGGTCTGTCTGTTAGTCCATCGGTCTGTCTGTTAGTCCATCGGTCTGTCTGTTAGTCCATCGGTCTGTCTGTTAGTCCATCGGTCTGTCTGTTAGTCCATCGGTCTGTCTGTTAGTCCATCGGTCTGTCTGTTAGTCCATCGGTCTGTCTGTTAGTCCATCGGTCTGTCTGTTAGTCCATCGGTCTGTCTGTTAGTCCATCGGTCTGCCTGTTAGTCTGTCTGTTCATCTGTTTGTCTCACTGTTTGTCTGTTGGCTGTTCGCCTGTTGAAGACGGCTGGAGTGTACAACAGCCGAAATGTAGTGAAAGCAACAATCAAGATGTGGGCGCCAGTCCAACTAATATATAAACAACATACATGATATAAATTCCTCATCTCTCACAAATATAGAATTGAAAGAAGCCTGTGTGTGTGTGTGTGTGTGTGTGTGTGTGTGTGTGTGTGTGTGTGTGTGTGTGTGTGTGTGTATCTTCTTGTCTTGGCATTGTGTGATAGTTGTGAGTGAGTGTCATTGTCATTCATTTCCAATCTTCCATGGAAACATGTCTGGTCATGGAGAAATATAACCTTACTTGTAAAAAGATGTTGGTTGGTGACAGGAAGAGTATCCGACCACAGAAAATCTACCTCAGTAAACTTCGTCTGATCCATGCAAGCATGGAAAAGTGGAAACATGTCTAGTCATGAAAAAAATGTTATCTTGCTTGTACACAGGTAGGATTTTTTTCCACTCCAAAATACCTGTGATATCTTTCCTCTTCAAACATTTGACTTGATCCTCTTCCTAACTAAAAGATCAATTTTACCATAAAATAATTGTGTAGCCATGTTCTTAATCTTTTTCTTTTCTTTTTTGTTCTTGATCTTGTTTTTCTTTTAGGTTCAGCTCTTTCACATGAGGCTTTCCCAACTATTTACCCAAATCAAGACGGGATCATTGTTAATACGAAAATGATAGCAAAAGAGATTGCAGAACGTCTCACCACACTAAAACGGAACTCACTTACAAGGAGGCCTACTTTGCATCGAAGGGTAAACATCTGATGTCTTTATATTTCTTTTCAAATAGGCACAAGTGTCACACAATAGGCACAGGTATTGCTTAACAGGCACGGGTGTCTCTTAACAGGCACAGGTGTCACTTAATAGGCACAGGTGTCACTAAATAGGCACAGGTGTCACTTAATAGGCACAGGTGTCACTTAATAGGCACAAGTGTCACTTAATAGGCACAGGTGTCACTTAAGAGGCACAGGTGTTGCTTAGTAGGCACAGGTGTGGATGGGTGGTTAAGGAGTTTGTTTCTCAACCACATGGATTTGAGCTCAGTCCCACTGCATGGTACCTTGGACAAGTGTCTTCTACTGTGACCCCAGGCCAACCAAAGCCTTGTGAGTGGATTTCATAGATGGAAACTCAAAGAAGCTTGTTGTTTGTGTATGTATGTACATGTGTGTGTAAATATGTCAATGTGTGGATGTATAGACACCATTTCGAGCGTGGCCGTTTTCGTGCGGGTGACACGTAAAAGCACCCACTACACTCTCTGAGTGGTTGGCGTTAGGAAGGGCATCCAGCTGTAGAAACTCTGCCAAATTAGACTGGAGCCTGGTGTTGCCATCCGGTTTCACCAGTCCTCAGTCAAATCGTCCAACCCATGCTAGCATGGAAAGCGGACGTTAAACGACGACGATGATGATGATGATGATGATATGTATATGTATCCTTATACTGACATCATGTGATGGTTGTAAATGAGTATCACCACCATACAAGGGATGTCATTTGTTTCTGGCCCTCCATGTCCACTCCAATGCACCCCACCTCATATTTATCCTTCTCATGTTAATTAAGTAAATATTAGAGTATCTGGATTAATAAATAGTCAATTAAAAGACATGTCAAGCCAAGTGAAATTACAGTTGTGGTTGATGCCGGGGTCATGTAAAAAATCACCCATTACACTCTTGGAGTGGTTGGCATTAGGAAGGGTATCCAGCTGTAGAAACCATGTCAAATCAGACTAGGACATGTTGCAGCTCTCCAGCTTACCAATTTCAGTCAAATCGTCCAACCCATGCCAGCATGGAAAGCAGATGCTAAATGATGATGATGACACAAGTTTAATATTGTACTGTGCAAGGTACCTGTAAACTATTCTGGTGTCTGCTGGAATCTGAAGTTTCTGCTCTTAAATAAGTATAGATTATAAGAGGTTCCAAACCATTAGTGACTGGGAAGTTGGTGTTGTATTTTGAAACCGGTTTTAAGACACCTGATGTATGTTTTTGTTTTTATTTTATTTGTTTATCTTTTTACAGGAGACAAAGATCTATAATTGTGCCTTAGAACTACCGATCTGTCAGGTGGGCTTAACTGAAGCTGAAGAAACCCACCAGAAGTTAATAGTAATCACTCTACACCAAGAACAGTCGGAGTTTGTAAGTTGCTCAGTTTATCATTTCAGCCTCTCTGTATTTATGAAGTTATGACAATAGGTGTTCAAGATGAACATCAACCAGGGCTTATAGGATGAGAATGCTGTCAGGTACATTTGTACCTGGCTTTGAGAATTTGCCACCACCGTCTTTGTCTTCTTTCCTCTTACTCCCACCCACTCTTTTATAATGCTGAGTAGTTATGTAGTTCCTCTGTTGTAAGACACCTGTGCCTGTCCCTCTATCAGTGGTGGGAAACTCTCAAGAGAGCTGAACAGCAGAAGGTTTTCAGACAAGAAACCCCATTCAGGCAGGTGTTTTGGCCCTTAGCTTCTTATACTCCAAGCTGCATCAAGGTCATGATTCTTGGGTGCCCTTGTGCATTTAAACTGCTTGGAGATTTCATCTAATTGTCCCTCCTCTCCTTTGACTCGGCTTAATTTTGGTTGTCTGACGTCACGTAAAAAGCACCTTTCGAGTGTTGTGCTTCATGGAGGCAATGACAGATAACCGGGACCTTTGGCAGTATGCTGTATTTGAAAAGAAGACCCATCAGGCCAAATAAAATTGTAGTTGTGGCAGATACTGGTGTCATGCAAGTGGCACCTGTGCCAGACACACATAAAAGCACCCATTACACTCATGGAGTGGTTGGCTTTAGGAAGGGCATCCAGCTGTAGGAAACCATGCCAAATCAGACTGGAGTCTGGTGTAGCTTTCCTGCTTACCAGCCCTGGTCAAACTGTCCAACCCATGCCAGCATAGAAAAGTGGATGTTAAAATGATGATATGTATTGATGTAAAATTGATATCAATTTATTTTTTATAGGGACGCACTCTGCAGAATTGGCTGGAGAAAGAAGGTTTAGAAGTATGGCTTAGCACTGAACTTGACTCCAGTAGATGCTGCCAACAAAACGGTAAGTATCTATTTAATGGTTAAATTTCTTCAGGGTGAGCTTTTCCAATTATTTTCATCTTTTAGTTTGCTGGAATAAACACTTTCAATATTTAAACCCTTTTGTTATCATGTCTGTTTTGAAATATTCTACTTTTATAGCAGTGACTTGATCAATTCCTAGCAATATCTGAAGAAGGAATTTTTATATTCCGAAATATTTTATCAGACTACGAATAATTAAATTATAACAATTATTATGGTCCACTCTACATTGTTGTGCCATTCAAGACGTGTTATATTACACTACTTTTGTTTCAACTAATTTTTAAAAATAATTTTGTCATTGATGGTTTGTTGCTGACTTAATGTGGCAGTCCCAGGAAAAGGAAGAATGCTACTGTTATTTAGCCCCAGGAAACATCATTTCCAGTTGGCTGTGTAACACAAGCATTCTGTGTCCTCAAGTTTTCAAACAAAGGAGATAAGCACTGTGAAAACTTAAGGACACAGAGCGCTTGTGTCACATGGCCAACTGGAAACGGTGTTTCCTGGGGCTAAATAACAGTAGCATTCTTCCCTTTCATGGGACCGCCACATTAAGTTGGCAACAAACCATCAATTTATCGTGCTGCTACTGTATAAATCTCTCTGAGAGATTTAGAAATACAGTTTTTCTAATTTTGTAATTATAAAGCTGGTGCTTAGAACAAATTATCTTGGACTTTTGTTGAAAGGTTTCAATTTAGATCACTTTAACCCTTTTGTTACCATATCTGTGTTGAAACACACTGCCTTAGTTTCAGTTAATTTTCAAAATAATAAACAAGTTACTAAAATCATGTCATAAAGTAACATGAAATTTTTGGTGGAAGTTTTTAATTTAGAATACTTTAAAACAAGAAGATTTTGTCATAGAATCTGAGATAGTTTCAGGTAGGTTGGTATCAGAGAAGCACTAAATGTTATTCAGCTTCATTTGTCTAGGTATTCAGTTCAGATCCTGCTGTAGTTGTCTTTGACATTCTTCCTCTCCCAAAGGAACAATAAAATAAGTACCAGTTATATACATGTATTTCAACTGAACATATCTGACCATTTACCAAAAAATAGATCTTGTACGTGTATATGTTAGGCTAAAGTGTTGAATAATGACAAAGTTGGTTAATTTTTCTTTCATTCTTTTTCCTGTTTCGTTCTCTCCTTCTTTAACTCTTTCATTCTTTGTAGGTTCCACTCCGATCGAAGATCTCCGCAAGTTCCAAGAAAAGGCAGATGAAGCTGCTGCCATCATATTTGTCCTGTCTGATTCTTACGCTACAAGCAGGACGTGTATGCAACAAGTAAGCAAACTGTTTTTGTTTTCCTGATATTAAGTTTAAAGACCATTTTGGGTTCTGTCCCACTGCACAGCACCTTGGGCAAATGTTTCCTACTAAACGACAATGATGATGATTATGATGATGGATTTAATTAAAAATAAACCACATGGTTTTAGGTCCTAAACACTGATAACATACTGCTAAGTGATGAATCCAGATATGACCACCACTAGAAATGCTGCTCATTTGCTTCATTCAAAGTCAGTGAAGGAGCTTGAATATAGTTGCTAGATGAGCTAGAAATAGTAGCCAGATCTCTCTCAAATGAGGGAGAAATTGGATAATGTAGTTCTTAATATACAGAAAGATGAGGTAGTCATTTCTGGACTGCCTTTGATAAATAAGCTTTCTTATCAGGGACAGCCTGGGGCTAAACAGCAACAAATCTATAATCTTGTTTTTGTGTCATTGGGTAGCCATGGCAGACCTTGATTTGGCACCGTACAGATCTGTGTGATGCCAAGTAGAACTGAAGAAAGCTATGAGCTATTCCCAAACTGACATCCAGCACCCGTAGCTTACTAAATAACCATTTCACTCCCTTCTCTAAGAGAGATCTTTCTTTTTTTTTTACAGGCATTCTACTGTGAAAATCGTAAATGGATGCTTGCCCTGAAATATGAGAACTTTGAAATGCCTTCCTGGATGTGTATGCTTATTGGGATGTTACCTTTCAGGGTAAGTACTTACGCTTCTTCTTTCATGGTTTTATTTCTATGCTCTTCTGCAGGTACAGGTGATGGCTATGTGGTAAGAAGCTGCTTTCCAACCACATGGGCTTCAGTTCAATTCCACTGTGTGGCATCCTGGGCAAGTGTCTTCCACCATAGCTCCAGGCTGACCAAAGCCTTGTGAGTGGATTTTGGTCGATGGAAACTGAAAGAAGCCTGTCGTCGTGTGCATGTGTTACTGTCTCCTTGTTTGACATTGTGTGTTTAGGAAAACCATCTAGCTGTAGAAACATTTCCAGATCAGATTGGTGCAGCTACTGGCTCTCCAGACCTCAGTCAAACCGTCCAACCCATGCCAGCATGGAAAACGGACGTGAAACGATGATGATGATATATATATATACATATATAATATACACACATATACACACACAGACACGTACACCCATGATGGACTCTTCCATCGAAGATGACGTATGAGCGTTCAGCTTTTGCCGAACGACCAGCACAAACGGTTCGTTTATTGCGGTCCAATGCAAGTGGTGCGCATTAGCTCGCTCTCTCCATCAAATCAATGTTGCCTGAACAGGTTCATGGTCTAACGTGCATCAGGTGTCGAAATGATCACAGAGCAATGTGAGATGAAGTGTTTTGCTCAAGAACACAACCCACTCACCCAGTCTAGAAATTGAAACAGCGATCGCTAGATCGTGAGCGCAACACCCTAACCACTAGGCCATGTGCCCCCTCCTCTCTCTCTCGCTCACACACAGATTCACATATTTCCAAATATTATTATTTGTTATGTTAGAAGGAAGGCGCTGTTGCCATGGCTTTCTCAGTTTCTGCGAGACATTTGCGATTAATGTGGTTGATTTTGCTTTGTTTTGCCTGACTGACCAAACCTTGTTCCTCTTTTTCGCTTCATGGTCGAGTGGTTTACGGTAAGATGGCGCAGACAAAAACTAGAAGAAAAGAATACAGAGACAAACAACTTCTTGGTTTCCTGCAAGTCATTTTACGTTTTCCTTTGTTTCAGGATGTTTGGCAGTCGGATTTCAAAGAACAGATGATGAAGTGGATACATAGAATTCTTAATCCTCAGACAAGAGTTTCCGTTGATCCGGAAGGAGTCTGCGAAGCCAAAATCAAAAGTATTGTAAGTAAAGAAAACTAAGCGAGATAACTCTTGTAAAGTTCCTTTTTTTTTTCTCCCTTAGCTTACTCATTTACTTCCCTTTGGTTCTAATATTATTTTAGAATTCTCTCTACCCATACTTCCAAACCAACTAACGATGAAAGGTATTCCAGCGGTGGTCATCCTGTCGTTTTGAGGCTATGAAAAATTTCATTATGCGACATGTCTTTTCTTTCTGCTATTTCTAGCAGCACAAATATTCACGTATAGCCACTGTCCTTATTGGAACGTTAAATTCTAAAATTAATTAATTTCTGATTCCGTTCACATCGTTTTAAAATTTGGAGAACCACTGTACTAAATAATCCCTAATTGTCAGCTTATAATGTCAATATGCCCCGCCGCCCTACTTCTGTTGTCATAAAGACTCCCTTCGACCATGAATGACCATGGGATTGCACCTAGAAAGTTACCCTCCCAGGCACAAGTCTGGGCAAGGTTGTTTATGGAAGACCAGCAGTTGCTCATGCATACCAGTGACGTCACAACTCATTTCTACAGCTGAGTAAACGTGGTCGACGCCAGCCCCCTCTGGCCCCCGTGCTGTGCACATAAAAAAGCACTCACTACACTCATGGAGTGGTTGGCGTTAGGAAGGGCATCCAGCTGTAGATACACTGCCAAATCAGATTGGAGCCTGATGCAGCCTCCTGGCTTCCCAGACCCCAATCGAACCGTCCAACCCATGCCAGCATGGAAAACGGACGTTAAATGAAGATGATGATGAGTGAATCGTTGTTATATGACTTAATTGTTTTTATGGAGATGTTTTAGGTGCAGACCTGGTTGTGTGATTAAGAAGATTACTTCCCTAACCCACTGCCCAGTTAGCCATCACCCCTTCCTTCCTTAGTCATCTGTCACCCCTTCCTTTCTCATTCATATGTTGTGATGGAGAAAATCACAAGAGTATTATTATAGTAGATGGTTTTATTCTTCTATTTAGATTCGAGAACTGAAAACGTCTTTTATGTTGGAAAGATGTATTTATATTCTTGGCAAGACTGAATTGACTGAATTTGACAGAAATATTTGTATGTAAGTATTTCATCAACTTTATGAGTACATTTGGTAGGTGGAAACTGAAAGAAGCCTCTCATATATATATATGAAAATTAAGAAAATGGAGATATGGTATTTAAGAAAAATTTCTTATCTGTAAAAATGCAACATATTCTCTAACAAATTCTCTGCTGAGATGATTCGAAAACACAACAACTAAGAACCTAACAGTATATCTTTTCTACCCCTCTGAAGAGATTTTGCCTAATATAATGATTTAATAATTGCTATTTTAATCTTTAGGCTTAATTGAAACAGCTGTAAGAGAATATGCTGGATTTTTGTAGATAATAAATTTTTATTACTTCAGGAAATTGAACCCACAATCTAGAGATCATGATGTGCAACAGCCTAACCACTAAATGAATGATAAGAGAAAATTAACTGTGAAATCCCAACTGCTTCTGTTGCTTGTCCTACAATCTCCTTTCTTTCTTTCTTTATTCTATTCCAGGGCAATTGGTAAAGGTCTTGCTTCAGTTCCAAACATCCATCTTGTTTCTTCTGGCTGCTATGGTGCTAGTCAAGTCATCTGCCAAAGCTACCTTGATTCTTTGTCAGACATTCCTGGTCCAAAAGCTCATGATCCTGTCTTACATATTCTTCCAAAGACTGACAAAGAGGTAGGAATCAGGCTTCTTTTATGGTTTTGATTGGTTTTTGTTGTTCTTTTTTGTTTACTTCTTTCTCCCTGTTTCACTTGTAACAACTTTTCTTGGCGACCCCACTCATGCTGCGTCCAGTACATTCTGTAAAGTGGTTGACATTAGAAAGGACATTCAGCTGCAGAAACCGTTTCAAAGCAGTAATTGGAGCTTGGTGCTGCCCTCTGGCTCATCACATCCTGTAGAGTCATCTGACCCATGCCAGCATAGAAGATGGACGTTAAATGATGATGATGATAGAAGTTGCTTCGGTTACAATAAATGTCGTGGCTGACGAGAGATGTGTTTGGTGATAAAAGTAACAAAAGAGGATCCAACAGTAAAAGACTACCTGTGACTTAGCAGTTCAGCAAAAGAAACTTATAGAATAAGTACCGGGGTCAATTCATTTGATTAAAAAATTCTCCAAGGTGTTGCCCCAGCATGGCCACAGTCTAATGACTGACACAAGTAAAAGAAAAATAAAAGGTAACAAAAACAAGGAAATTAATAAAAAATGGAAGGGCCAAGTTGCAGCAAAGATGATGCCCACCCTGCAGGAGGATTGTAAACTTTGAATAAAAACTAAGACTGAGGAGAAGAAACATTTTCGTTTGTGCATACAACATCATCATCATTGTTTAACGTCTGCTTTCCATGCTGGCATGGGTTGGATGGTTTGACTGAGGACTGGTGAGCCAGAAGGCTGCACCAGGCTCCAATCTGATTTGGCAGAGTTTCTACAGCTGGATGCCCTTCCTAATGCCAACCACTCTGAGAGTGTAGTGGATGCTTTTACGTGCCACCGGCACAAGGGCCAATCAGGCAGTTCTGGCAACGACCACGCTCAAAAGGTGTTTTTTACGTGCTAGCTGCACGGGAGCTAGTCCGGCAGCACTGGCAACGACCACACTCGAATGTTGTTTTTCATGTGCCGGTAAAGCAATTTCAGGCCTTGTGCCTATAGTAGAAAAGATTATTATTATTATGGTGGCGAGCTGGCAAAATTGTTACCATGCCAGGCAAAATGCTTAGCAGCATTTCATCTGTCTTTACATTCAGAGTTCAAATTCCACCAAGGTTGACTTTGCCTTTCATCCTTTTTGGTTGATAAAATAAGTACCAGTTAAACACTGAGGTCGATGTAATTGACTTACCCCTTCCCCAATCTTGCTGGCCTTGTGCCAAAATTTGAAATCATTTTTTTTTAAACCTCTATGTGCACCATAACATTACCTGTATGACAGATTAGGGACCATTGATATAATAGAAATAAACAACAAATTATTCAGGTTAAAGTCCTACCTTTGTACACCTTTAATTAAGTTATTGTCTTGAAAAATGTTTGTACATAGAAGGCCCCATTTGACTGTAATATCTTTATGCTTGTGTTTTTAGAACCAAAATCATCGTATGAAACAGAATCCTGACGGTACCTTCCCTCCTCTAGAATTTGGCAAAACATTTTTTTATGGTGACAATACCTGGCAGCGTGATACCATGATGTCGCATGCTTTTGAACTTTGTATCCTCTTTGAAGGTTTGTCTTAGATTTTGAATCCTAACTGTCTATTTAATTAAGAAGTTTATCACTTTTTAAGCTGTTAACTTCCATCTTTTAGAAACGAAAATATTTTAACCTTTCTGATACCAATCTGTGACGGCCCCTGATTCTATGGGAATTTTGTGTCTTCCGGGGTTATTGCCAAAGGAAATTGCACTTGCTAAAGCATACTGAACAGTCAAGTTGAAAATAGCAACCGAATTTCTCTCAAACCCTAACCTATTGCCAAAAAACAAAAGGGACATAAGGCTGTGTAGTCCAAGATACATTTATGTCTTGGACCATATTAGATATTAATGTTTTATGAAAAACTAATAAAGACAGGAAGGTCATTACTGGAAAGCTTTTAGTCAAAGGCCTCCCGGCTCATTGATGACTTCAGCCTAAAACACACTCAAACCAGCACTCCGTCAGTCAGGGTGACTGGTGTTTCAGTTAAGCCAATCAATGGAACAGCTTGCTCATGGAATTAATGTGCAAGTGGCTGAGCACTCCACAGACATATGTACCCTTAATGTAGTTCTCAAGGAGATTCAGCCTGACACAGAACGTGACAAGACTGACCCTTTGAAATACTGAAGCAACATGGAATAAAGTGTCTTGCTCAAGGACACAACACACCTCTGGAAATTGAACTCACGACCTTATGATTATGAGCCAAATATACTACCCACTTGACCACTTGCCTTCACATAGACACACACACACATGTGTACACAAACGCACACACAAGCATGCACATATTAGCACGTACACATAAATACACACACATACACATGCGTACACATACACACACACACATACTATCATGTACCCACAAGCACACACATACATACACACACACACATGCATATGCGTACACAAACACACACGTACTATCACGTACACATAAGCACACATACACACAAGCATACACACACATTCATAAAGCCATGTTTGTTGAGAATTCCTCCTGCATTGTATGACTACATCGTTTGCAATTTTTCTTCTTCTCCCCTCTGACAGGTAGCAGCGATGTCTCCTACATAACCCAGCAGTTTGTATGGAACGAACACATTGTTATTCCAGTGAACTGCTATAGAAATAAAGAAATGTTGCTGGAGAAAATATTTGAGGTGAGATTATTTTCTAATCAGAGGGATTCCGGTTTATTTATTTTATCATTTTGTTGTCTTGGTTTTTGATAAAATTGTGTCACATTTTACTCACTGCTGTACATTCACACACTCATAGTAAGGCAGATAAGGACCAGGATGTGTGTGTGTGTGTGGATAAGTAGATATATGAGAGAGCGCTTGGCTGTGAGTAAATAAATGCATAGGGTAGGCAGCAGTAGGAATTAATAAGGAAATTTGTCAACAAGAGAGCTTATCACTGTTGAGATAATATGCAAAAATACTTCAACAACAGAATATTTACACACACACACACACACACACACACACACACACACACACACATACATACACATGCATAGTTATGTGTATGTATATATAAATATACACACACACACACACACACACACATATATATATGTATTATGTATGTATGTATGTATGTATGTATGTATATATATAAGGAGGGTGTGTGTGTGTGGAAGGGTATGTAAAAGTGTATCTTTCACAATAAATAATGAAATGAATTGAATAAACATAGCCACAAGCCACCCTTATGTACCCCTACAGCACCCCTCTCCTCACCACTGCTACACCTTGCACATCATCTCCCCCACCCCCGCCTTCTAACCTATCCTCCTTCCTGAGCCATTTTTATCTCCCACCTTACCACCACCACCACCCCTCTCCATTATATTTCCTATCAACTGCACCTCTACCCCCACCCTTGCTCATCATTCACCTCTATTCACCCCCTCTGCCATCTCTAATCACCTGTTACTCTCCCCTCCCGTGGCCCCCCTCCCCGGGTCTATATCTTCTCTCATTCTTACCTTCTTGTACCTTGTGCGTTTGCTCTGGCAACTCGTCCCTACCTTCCACTCATCTCCTTCACCTACTCCCCTCCACCCCTATTTAAGGTAGGGTAACCATGTATCTCCTCTACAGCAGAAACACCAATGCTTGTCCCTCTCTTTTACTTCAGCCTTTCAACACTTGGCATAAAACTCTGCCCCCCCCCCCCAGTTAAATAACCCCCCGCCCCCCACTTCACCCCAGCATTCACACTTTCTGTAGTGAAACCTTTTTCATTTTTCCCTTTTGTCTGTCTTGGTTGTGTGGTAAGAAGCTTGCTTTCTAACCACATGATTCCAGGTTCAATTCCACTGCATGACACCTTGGGCTAGTGTCTTCTACTATAGCCAACCAAAGCCTTGTAAGTGGATTTGGTAGATGGAAACTGAAAGAAGCCCATTGTAGATATGTAAATAAATGTATTTATATATATATATATATATATATATACATTTTGTATTTGGCTTGCAAGATTCTTTATATGAATTTGTGTGTTGAAGCATATTTTATTGTGTCTGGGAAGAGTCATTCTCTTTTAGTGCCTTATTATTTAACACACTCACTGGTTCGATTTCCACTCATTTACTAATCTATTTTTTCTAAAATTTTCATTGCATCTTGTCACCTTTTCAAAAGTCGTTGACTATATATATATGATTATTAAGTCTGAAAACGGAGAGATTTAATGGATACAAATTGATTAATTAATTAACATCTTCACCTACAATTGTTTCATTTCTCAACCAAATTTAAATTACAAAACATTTGTGAAGATGTTAATTAATAAATTAATTTGTATCCATTAGATCTCTCTGTTTTCAATCTTAATAATAATATTTGATGTTTTATGTTATTTTATATACTATATTCATCAAAGAAATATCTCTTTAAATTACAATATATTAAACCAGAGTATCTTGGATAAAAATGTCCCTAACCAAAATATTGAGAGTGAATTTTGCAGATGGAAACTGAAAGAAGCCTGGTGTGTGTGTATCATTATTTAACACCTGTTTTCCATGTTGGCATGGGTTGGACAGGTTGACAGGAGCTGACAAGGCCAGGGACCACTCTAACCTCTGTTATCTGTTTTGGCATGGCTTCTATGACTGGGTGCCCTTCCTAATGCCAACCACTTCACACAGTGCACTGGGTGCTTTCTGTGTGGCACCAGCACACTTTACATTGTACCAGTGCACTTTGTTGCACCTGTGCATTTTTACATGGAACCAGTGCCAGTGCACTTTGTTGTACTGGTGCATTTTTATGTAGCACCAGTACCATTGCATTTTTTGCATGACACCAGCACTGGTACATTTTTACATGGCACCAACACTGGTACACTTTGTAGCACCTGTGCATTTTTACGTGGAACCAGTGTCGGTGCACTTTGTCGTACTGGTGCATTTTTATGTAGCACCAGTACCATTGCATTTTTCACGTGGCACCAGCATTGGTGCATTTTTACATGGCACCAACACTGGTGCACTTTGTAGCACCTGTGCATTTTTATGTGGCACCAGCACCAGTGCATTTTGTAGCACCAGTGCATTTTTACATGGTGCCAGTGCATTTTTACATGGTGTCAGCACCGGTGAATTTTTACGTGGCACTGATGCATTTTTACATGGTAGCAGCACCAGTTGTCCAAGATGTCATGCAGTGAGATTGAACCTAAACCAAATGATTTAGAACAAAAATCCTGTAGAGAAAATGCTTGAGGTGGGTGTAAAGGTAATTAAGCAAGCAATCTAAGTAGCAGTGTAGCATTTCTTAGACAAATGCGTTATTCAGTCTCATATGTACAGAGTAAGATCTGGATTCCAAGGAAAGTGGTAACAACCAATACCAGCACCAATTAGTTAACAGGAGAGTTTGGTAAAGTCAATTGCTTTGAGCAAAGAAGCCTCAAATGCTAAATACAGGAAGTGAGAGACATAGAAGAACCACACCTAAAATTAATCTCTTCGTGGATATAGAGTTCTTAATATTTAATGAATGAGTTATTTGGGCATCTGTTGTGAATAAGATTATATACAAACTGAACTGTATAACCTTACAAGTGGATGTGCATACATTTGTACCAGAAAAGGACATGTTCATATATACAAACGTTTGTTGTGTGTATGGGAATGGGTATTTAAATACATACCTAAATCCTAAATACACACACATATACACACACACACAAGCATGCGTACTTATGCCTTTGGATATATATACATATATATATATATATATATACACACACACATACATAAGGCATGTATGTAGGAATACATGCCAATACATACATGTCTGTCTGTCTGTCTATCTATCTATCTATCTATCTATCTATCTGTCTATTTAACTGTCTATTTATCCGTCTGTCTGTCCATCCGTCCATCCGTCCATCTATCTATCTGTCTCTCTCTCTCTCTCTCTCTCTGTCTATTTAACTGTCTATTTATCCGTCTGTCTGTCCATCCGTCCATCCGTCCATCTATCTATCTGTCTCTCTCTCTCTCTCTCTCTCTCTCTCCACTATGATTTAGCATCATTTCTATGGCTGGCTGCCCTTCCTAATGTCAACTCTCCCAAGAGTGTAACGGGTGCTTTTAACGTGCCACTGGCACAGGTACCATTTATGTGACACTGGCAATGGCCTCGATTATGATTCCACAGGTGCCATTTACCTAAAACTGGCAATGGCCATGACTACCGTTTCCCTTGGCTTGTTGAGTCTTCTCAAGCACAGCATAACGCCAAAGCTCTCAGTCACTTGTGAGGCCCATCATTCGAAGATCATGCTACGGGCAATGGCCACAACCACAATTTCATTTACATGACGCTGGCAACAGCCATGATTACAATATATATATATATATATATTTACGTTCTGGTTCAAATTCCGCTGAGGTCGACTTTGCCTTTCATCCTTTCGGAATTGATAAATTAAGTACCAGTTGCATGTTGGGGTCGATCTAATCAACTGGCCTCCTCCCCCCAAATTTCAGGCCTTGTGCCAAGAGTAGAAAAGGAATCATTAGAGCATTGGATGAAATGCTTTCAAGCTATTTGCTCTGGTTATTCTATGATCTGAGTTCAAATGCTGCTAAAGTCAAGTTTGCTTTTCATCCCTCCAGAGTTGATAAAATAAAGTATTTGACAAGTTCTCCATGTGGTGGTACCGATTAATCCCATCCTCTCAAAATTGCTGGCTTTCTGACAAAAATTGAAGCCACCGCCACCATTACCATTACTTCTGTCACCACCATGGCTCTTAACATCATCACGATCTTTTTCACTATATCATCTTCATCTACTGCATCATCACCATCATTTTTATCATCTTTTATATCATCATGGAGAGAGAAAGAAAGAAAGAAAGGCAGGAAGATTCTTTATCAGAAACAGTATCACTATTCTGTTTGCTGTATGTTGTAAAATATTGATAAGGAGGGTGGAGTACATCGTTATAGTAATTATACAAAAATATGGTATATATTTACCTGAAAAGAAAAGAAATCTACCGTCACCAGCAGCAGCAGTAACAACAGCGACAACTGTTGTGTTGTTGCTGGTTGTGGTTGTGGTGGTGGTACTGGTGGTGGCTGTAGATTTATCTTGTTTCACAATGTAACTGAAGATGTAATCTCTGGCTTCCCAGAATATATTAAAAAAGAAGTTGTTGTAATGTGGATCCTCGCCCACATCTTTCACTCATCTATTCTGCTATCACTGATAGCTCCGCAAGACAACAGCTTTGAAACGTCTACCTTGACGGTGACTTGAACTCGTATATATCACATAACGGACACTGACTCCCACTGAGAACTTCTACAATGACTCTACTACCACTGACCTTCCTATGACGACTGACTGCCTGACTTTATAATGGCGAAGGACATCTGGAAATTATCCCTGAGAGATCCCGACCAGAAAGTCCTCCAGAACAGACTAACCAGCTCATTCTTGTAGTAAAGATTATTTGCCAACATAACATGGCAGTCCTGGTTTAGGACGAATGTTGCTGTAATTTAGCCCCAGGGGACATCGTCTCCAGCTGGCTATAAGACATGATCTGTGTCCTTATATTTTTGAACAAGGGAATCTAGCACCCCCACTCAGCTCAAAACAATATCTGTGTATCGCGAGTTCCAGGTTATTTCCCTTCATCAGCACAGAATAATTGTTCGGCTAGAGGTGGCGCTGCCAAATTCCCATTCGAAATATATAGTTTTCAAAGTGACAACTAGTCACTGATCTTGTCAGCCACTAGGGCAAAGGACGAGAGGGACAATACAAAAACACAATAATACGCGAAGATTCTCTAATTTTTAATGTATTGTAAGACTCGTTGCAAGAATTCAAATATTATTTTCCTTTGAGGAGGTATCCCCAGTTATGGGCTTACCTGTTCGAGCAGTTCTAATTAAATCTTGTCAGTAATCAGATATACAAACAGCAAACGAACTTTATAATGACTTAATGATGCAATTACACATAATAACGTTGCATAAAGTCAAACTCTCAAACCACGTTTTTTTGTTTGGTTGAGTATCAGCCATATCCGTGAATATGGGAGAGTGTGGCACTCAAAGAACATGGGCTCTGTCCCTTCTTATCCAACAAACTTATAAACAAAAGATGGCAACCCAAACTAGCAGAGCTTGCTTCTCTCTTTCTCTTCGCTTTCTCCTCCTCCTCCTCTCTCTCCTTTACTCACTTTTCCCCCACCCTTCTTTCTCTCTCTCTCTCTCTCTCTCTCTCCCTCCTCTACTACTCTCACCTTCCTACTCTTTCTCTCTCCCACTCTCCATCTCTAAAAGCTGTTGATTACAGTTGGAGGCCTTGGATGGGAAGAACAATCAGAGGGAAAATGCATTACCTGTGAATTGAACCTGCATCATAAAGGTTACAGACAGATTGGCAATCACACACACACACACACACACACACACACACACACACACACACACACACACACACACACACACACACACACACTCCAGAACTAAACTAGCCAACACTTGCATATATTTGTATAAACCTTGACTTGTTGCCCACAAACCATGTACAATGATAATAATAATGATAATAATAATGATAATAATAATAATAATAATAATAATAATGATCAGTGAGGCATGTCTAAAATCTGTATTTGTTCTGGTCTCTAAAATAGATGTGCAACAACAACAACAACAATAACACTAACGTTTGACAAACACTTTGAGACTAATTGTTTATTTTTTTTTGTTTTTGTTTTGGTCTGATTTATTTTAACAACAACAACAACAAACAAATTTTTCACTTCCTGTTGGGCGATGATAATAATGATAATAATATATTGATTTTTAGCTGATCTATATTTATATCAGTGAAATCAATCAATGAGGAAATCGACTCTTCAGCTCTCGGCTTACACAACCCAGACAATCTCTTTCGCTACAAACGTTGCACACTTCATTCATATCGGTTTCATTTCCTTCTTTCCTTCCTTTCTTCCTTCCTTGATTTAATGTTCTGTTCTTGTTATTGGATGGCTCTTAATAAGAACTTTTTGCGTATCCGGGACCATAACTTGAGGATAGCCAATCAAATAAATGAATGCATTCCCCCCACTCCCCCATTTTTTTTTTCTTTGTTTTTTTTTTCTCTGTCAATATTCCAAATTGTGGTTGTCACAAGTTTACAGTTTGAAATATGATGCTGTAAATTGAAAGAACTAAATAGCCTGGATATGGATGACTCTGAATCAGACTGTTTGGCCATGTTCTTATAACACAATGATTTTTTTCCATCATTAAATGAATACAAATTCCTTCATTATAACTGATGACAATTAAAAAAAATTCAAAGAAAGGAAGGAACTCAGTTCTATATTTAAGAGATGAGGAATTATGTACATTATTTACATTATTTACATTTGACGGATATTTGTCCTTATCTTGTTTGTTGTTAACACAACGTTTCGGCTGATATACCCTCCAGCCTTCATCAGGTGTCTTGGGGAAATTTCGATTCCAGACAGTGACCTGAATAATAATAATAACATTGAAAAATACCTTAGGAATGAGAACCCAGGTTCAAAATTTCCCCAAGATACCTGATGAAGGCTGGATGGTATATCAGCTGAAACATTGTGAGGACAAATATCCATTAAATGTAAATAAAGGAAGGAACTGTGTTTATAGGCTTCCATACTTAGTTAAACCCTTTTCTCCCTAAGGAATATTGGCCATTGATGACTTATTTCCACTGTTCTTGATCCTCTCTTTTCTGCTGCTCTCCATTTTGATCCCTGCTTTTTCAATTCTGCTTCAGTCCTTTTGGATTTTCATGCACTGTACCTTATATTTCCCCAAGAAAGGACCCTCCTCTCCCAGATCTCATTGGTTTTGAATTGTCTTCAATGCTTCTGTAACTTTGTTTTTTACTAGTAAGGGGCTTGGCCCTACACAAGCCCATTTTTACCTTTGGGAAGAGGTGATCCCTAATAGTCTAACCCTGTATTCTTTGATCTATCCAGTATGGGAGGCCCTACCAAGAGCCTGCCCTTTAGTGACATGGTTCTCTTGGTCATTGAGGCACACAATCCACTTCAACACAAGGATTTAATCTTGTGGTTGATAGGCTTCGAATGTGATGGTTTAATTTTTTTTTTTTTCTCCATTTGCTTTTGTCTTCAGCACTAAAACATTTCTAATCCAGATTGCATTCCTAAAACTGTTAGCTGATTCCTGGCTCAAGACTCATCATAATTTAACACCTGTTTTCCATGTTTGACCGGAGCCAGGTGAACTGAAGAGCTGCATTAGGTACCATTGTCTGCTCTGGCGTGGTTTCTACAGCCAGATACCCCTTCCTAATGCCAACCACTTTACAGAGTGTACAGAGCGCTTTTTACATCCTATCAACTGGTGCTTTTTGTTACCATAGCTTGAGGAGAAGACCCACCAACTCGAGAAAAATTGCAGTCGTGGCAGATACCGGAGTCATGCAAATGGCACCCATGCTGGTGGCACATAAAAGCACCCATTACACCTCAGAATGGTAGGCATTAGGAAAGGCATCCAGCTGTAGAAAACCATGCCAAATCAGACTGGAGTCTGGTGTAGCCTTCCAGCGTGCCAACCCAGTCAAACCATCCAATCCATGCCAACATGGACAACAGACATTAAATGATGATGATTAGTCTAGAAATAAATATTTCATTTGAATCCAATACTAAACTATGAACGCATCCAGGAGTAAGACACATGATGTCTCTTGACAATCAGTTCCAAGATACTGATTGTCAACAGGCACCATGTCTCTTTGCCTGAATAAGAAAATTAATAGTTCTGGTTTGTGAAAGATTGTAATTTCTTTAACACCTCTCAAATATTGAAATATCTAATCAAACTAATTCTGTATCCAGGTAGAATATATCTATTATCTCTGTCTTTCTCACCATATTTTAATTTTTTTTTTAATCCTTTCTTTGCAGTGTCCTAGTGGTGTCTTAGAATCTGACTGGTATTACGTGACCGAAGACTGCAGCAACTATTCACTAGTCGGTGAGCGATTGGCCAAGGTAGTTGACCATCTCATGAATCCGTCTGTCGAATGTGGTACGCCTCCATTGCGAGGTGCCATGGCAAAACATCTGTCGATGGTGGCAGACATAAAACCATTCAGCAAAAGCCGCACCTCGTTAAACCAGTTACAGTCAGATGAACTCAGTATGATTCGAGCTGATACAATGGTCCTAACGAACAGTGGCATGTTATGAATGATTCCTTTGTCTGTCTCCGTCTGTCTGTTTGTCTTTGTCTGTCTGGGTGGATGTATGGGGTGAAGGAGGGATGGGGGGGGGACATATTTTTGTCCTTTTTTTTTTATACTATTTACTTTCCATGAGTGTGTGAGAGCAGGAATGAGGGGAATAGAGAGAAGCTTCATTCATTTTCTATTTATCATTATAGAAAGCTGTTCCATATATATATATATATGTATTTATTTATTCACACACACACA